>NC_088856.1:21067788-21200802 GCF_963853765.1 Magallana gigas
ATATCTTTAAATATCGAATAGATATGATTTAATGATTGTTTTCATAAGAACATATCAAATTAGTTAAGTAAGTTTGAACGTTACTTTTGATTCTGCAATAATAGATATATCAAAACACGTGCTGACATTTTTATTTGTGCTCATGCACCATGAAAAGGCTAAGTGTACATATGATAGAATGAAGCTTTGCAGGAATATGTTTTAAGAAATAACATGAAAGAAAAAGCAAAAAGTGTGAGTCTTGGAAATAGTTCACAGAATTATGATATCCTCGGTTGTTTTTTTTTTTTACTTTGAAATGAATCCATTGTATTAATCTACATTTGTAATGCTCAAAATATGTAGCCAAATTAACTACAGTTTATTATATGAGATAGCTTTTATTTAAACCAGATAAAAGAAATGAATAAGGTATTTTACATCTATAGTAGTACTTTTATAATTTTGAAAAAAAAGCAAGAAAATGACAATTTTATATCTATCTATCTATCTATCTATCTATCTATCTATCTATCTATCTATCTATCTATCTATCTATCTATCTATCTATCTATCTATCTATCTAACTATCTATCATCTATCTATCTATTTATCTATCCATCTATCAATCTATCTAAAGTTAATGTTAATTTTTTTTAGATGACCCCTAAAAAGAACCCTATTGTAGATTTTCGATTTTCTTGAAACTTAGCAAATATACTAGAGAGGGTGTATTGCACATGGTATAAAATAAAAAGTTGTGCTGTTGTAGAATTTACTTTAAAAAAAAAATTACAAAATCAGCCTTAAAACCACGGAGACACTTGTAATGTTTGTATATGAGGATGCGACTGAAAGTATCTTCGAATATATTCACTAGTCAAACCATTTAAATTTAATTAGGTCTTAGTTTTGTTTCGTGTCGGAATTTAATAATTCAAAGGGACGTCTTTTTCCATCCGATCCGTTTCTAAGAAAATTATGAATGGTAGCGATGAGGAGAGTAGACAATATATTAATATTGCATTGTACATTACCTTTAATTTTTTGTGAAATTCATTTGCTGTCCTATGAAAAAAGTATTGAAAAATAAACAAACAATAAATAAAGAATGACTGTTTTTAATACAAAACAGTTGCTTAACAGTAAAAGTACAAACAAAAAGTAGGAAATTCCAATTCAGCACTGATTAAACTTTCAAAACAAAATTGTTTCGTAGATGAAATAACTAGTGTATGCACTACTATATTTCATTAAACTAATTAAAAATTAAAAAAAAAAAATAAGCTCTTACTAACTTACTTTCGAAATGCGTTAAGTGGTTTGGGTATTCCTTGGATTTCCCAACTGGAAATCCCATTTAAGTTTTGTTTTGTATGAAATAATGATTAGTTTTGAAATTTGGTAAGTTACTTTATTATTGAAATACACAGCTGAGGCGGTTGCTATGAGGTATGATATCTCGCGATATGGAGATAATTTCAGTAGAAACCTTAAGATTTTATTTCATTCATTATGCCATTTTTTTTTTATCAAAGAAAGGTTTGTCAACAATCATTTCAAGTAGTTGAACATCTCCGACCTAAATTTAAACTTAACGAAGCACAAATTCTTACAATTTGATATTTGATCATCGCATTACCTTTTTATATTATTCAAAGGCGTATTGATTACGCAATATACCTACTATCATACTTTCGAGTAATTTGCATCACTGTTTCTTTCTGAAATGTGTTATTATTATAAACATGAATAAATCTCTGTTTTTGAATTATGTTTTTGAAAAATTGAATTACATCTTTTGTATCATTTGCGTTTTCAAATAGACATTCTGGTCAGTTTTTTCGGATGATCTTTTTTTTTTTTCTGGGGGGGGGGGGGGGGGTCTAAACAATGGTGCAGAAATATGCATATCGACCTACGATCGAATAACATGTGTTAGGCTAAGGAATTCCTTTTTTTTGTTTCTTTGGGGATTTCCAGTTAGAAAATCTCTTAATTCTTTTTTGATTAACAAATAGGTGTAATTTGATACTTTACAACAAAAATATACATACAGTCAGTGCTGTGCAGTCTACTCTTGAGTTAAAGAAACCCATGTTTTCCAGCTATTCACAGTAGACATATTTTATTGCATTAATCTTTTGCCTTACACTTCTTTACAGATTGTTGTAATAATTACACATACTGCATTTTGAGTTATCCAAATGCGCAATTGAATGGTTTTTTTTTTTAATTTAAAAGTTCTTTTTACATAGTTTTACATTTGAACTTAATACATGCATAGTAAGTGACTTCAAAAGTTTAATACTAAGGAGACGCAAGAACTTAATGATTTAATTTCAATGATTAATTTATATTTTTCATATAGATATTACAGTAAAGATTTTTTAGATCATAAGTATTTGTTGTTATACTTATTCCAAGCACCATGCGATTTGGTTTCGAGAAAAGTGAATGACTAAATCGAATGGCGAGGAAAAAACTTTATATCCACCAATAATTAGTACATGTTTCACACGAGAAATTAAACTTCTTGTGCCTCCATCTGTGTTCCTACAATTCTTATTTGTTAGTTATCGTTAGTTCGAGATTATCTGAAAAGAAGGAAATTTTTCTACCGCTTATTCTAAAAATGGTGATTGTAAAATTATTCTTACTGTCTAATTTGTCTGTGTCCAAAACAGTTGACTTGAGTGGATAGATTTAAAATTCAAACTGATATACCAATACGACTTAGTCATTTTTAGATTGACATATCTTTAGGGACGGAATTAAAAAAAAATGAAACAGTCGTTCAATAACTGTCCATGATGTTTGAGAAAAGGAATGAATGAAAAATGAATTTGCATTTTAAACTGTGAGAAAAAGAACATGGAAAGAATTTTATATTAATATATGCATATCCCTTCATGTACATATGCTAACATGTTGTAATATAATCATGTGCTACATCTAATGAGTAACTCAACAACGTTGTCAATATCTCAAAAGGACTCTGAAACATTTGTTCTTCACACTTTAGATGCAACATATGGCCTACAAAATGTTCATTAAAAATTCAAGTCATGGAACTAGGTTATGTGTACAATAATTGTTATCAATTAGTATTTCTTTAACAAAAAGACAGTAGAAATTGTTCACTACTTAGTAGCATGTGATATGTTTGCAAATGAATATATGCACTTATGTTTGACAAAAAAAATTGCTAAAGAGTTTCAAAACTGTGTTTTTTTTACTTGTGTGAAGGTAGAACTTCCAATATATATAAACCGGACACGAGTTTTGCACTTTTATCGACCAGTGACCTTGAACTTGTCAAAATGACCTTTGGTTAACTCATGACACATCCATCCTCAGGTCATAAGCAATTTGTTTGTCAAGTAAAAACCTTCAATGATCATCTATAAGAGACATATGAGCCGGATACGATTGCACAAATAGACAGACAGACAGACAGGGCGGGCGGCCGGGTGATCAGACAGAATAACAGACTGATGAAGAGACGGGAATGGTTATTTCTATATCCACTCAAACTCCTTTTTTGATGGTGTGGGGGTATAATAAGATGTATTAGCTATATAAGGGTTTTATTTCGGTTAAGGAGTTTTCGAAGATAGATTTTTTAGATAAATACACTGCATTGGTCATCATTTGCGTATTATGATTTGCATTAGTTACATCTGGGTAAATCATTTGATCTACTTAAAGAATCTAATACAATGGGGTTATAGCAACATCAGAAACCCATAAAAGCATAGTGATTATTAAAAGTATTCACGATGGCATAAAAAGTAATTGTGATACCTCCTTCCTGGAAGCGTAAAAAGGTCATTTTCTATAAAATCTGAATTATTTATGAAAACAATAATTATTATTGTTGCCTATGATCAGTAGGATTTATTGAGACAGAATAGGTTAACTTTTTTCTCAATGTGTTTTCAGACTGTATTAGGTAGATTTGGCTTCGTAAGGCTTAATGAAGGGTGAATTAGGATTTTCAAGGATTAAAACTGTAAATTAAATTGTAAGAAAAAGTATTGATCGCTACAGGGGTTGCGTTAGTAATATAGAGTTTATACATTTCATTTTGATGCTCATTTAAATCAAAGTCATTAAGGGGCATATAAGGGTTGTGTTGGTTTCAATACGTTACATTAATATATCCTAATGGTTCAATGATAGGCTATACTGGATTTTGTTATAATTTTGGGTTTTAATGGGATTATTTGTTCTTTACGTACAGTTAAGTATCATTTGAGTTCATTTATGTAATCCTGGGGCTCGGTTAAACTATTAGTGCACCATTATGGGAATGGAATATGTCAAGAAATTCATTTTGAAATACTCGAAAAAATAGGATCAATAAGTACATTGTTATATAAACTGGATTCATGCATTTATCATTTTAGAACATAATACTCTGTAGTTTTCGTTATTATGGGGTTCATGAATGTTCATTTGGGTATCATTGGGTTTCATTTCAGTATCATAAAGATACAATTAGGATCAATTATCGAGGTCTTTTGTATTTCATTAAACAAACATTGGGTAAACTAGGTTACAAACTAACAATGAAGTGTACATAATATTATTATGCCCGCACTTTCTAAAGAAAGTTCGGGTATATTGTTGTTACCCTGTTCCGTCCGTCCGTCCGTCTGTCACGTTTTACTTTCTCAAACTGCTTTTACATCTTATAAACCAGCAAACTGAACTGTTGGAGTTTGATTTAGGGTATCATGTTGTTTTGTAAAAAGGTTTCAAAAATTTTCTGTTAGTCCTTGGGGTCAAATAATTGGTAAAAAAATGACGTTTTTTCACAAAAAAACCTTCTTCCTCGAACTCCTCCCACATTTTCAACAGTAGACAAATCATCTTTTGGAATATGTTTTAGGGTATCCTATAGATGCGCAATAAGGTTTCGGAATTTTCAATTTTGTTCTGGGGGTCATTTAATGGCTGAAAAATGACGGGTTTTCTTTACAAAAAAACTGGTTTCAAAAACGTCATTTTTTTTGGCAGTAGCAAAACGATCTTCTAGAATATGATTGGGGGTGTCATATTGAGGTGTGCTCAGGTTCAAGACTTTTTTTTTTATTAAGGGGATCAGTAGGCAACAAAAAATGACGTATTTTTGCAAAAAGAGTATGGTTCCCAGAACTCCTCTTACAACGTTTGGAGTAGCTACGTCATCTCTTGGGATATAATTGGGGCTGTCCTATAGATTTGCAATAAGGTTTTAAAAATTTAAATTTCATCCAGGGAGTCAAATAGTAGCAGAAAATTGACGTTTATCACTAAAAAAAACATAGATCCAAGAGCTCTTCTTATGATTTAATGGATAGACACATCATATCATGGTTATATAGATGTGCAGTAAGGTTCTAAAAATTTAAATTCCATCCAGGGAGTCAAAAAGTAGCACAAAAATGACGTTTATCACTTCAAAAAAACATAGATCTTAGAACTCCTCTTATGATTTAATGGATAGACACATCATATCTTGGGATATAATAGGAACTGTTCCATAGATGTGCATTACGGGTTTGAAAAATTAAATTAAACCCTGAGGCCAATTACCGACATACCTTTTGATGCCCTTTTAGGATCAAGAATATATATGGTTAAGGGGTGGGGATCTCAACCGTTTTCGAGATATTTGTGCACTTCCTGCTCGAGGGGGGTCATGACCGCCCTCGGGGCCCATGACCTACATACCATTTGATGCCCCTTGACACAAGGAACAAGAATATAAATGGTTTAAGGGTGGGGATCTCAACTGTTTTGAAGATATTAAGGGACTTGCCGTTTTAGGGGGTCAGGACCACCCACAGGGCCCATGACCTACATAACATTTGATGCCCCTTGACATCAGAAACATGAATATAAATGATTTAGGGGTCATGATTATAACAGTTTCTGAGATATGTGGTAATTTCAAATTTCCTGGGGGGGGGGGGGTGGGGATGACCACAGGGGTGAGATCTAATAAACCCTATATATTGCCAGTAACAGTCAATATATGATTATGAAAACCCTATATTATTATCTTTGTCCGTTTTCAAGTTACCATTTACAATAGAGTCTACGATTCTTCCTACAAGGTTCAATGTTAGACCCCACACCCTTTTGACCACCCCCTCCCCCCCAAAAAAAGTGGTTGTCTAACCCAAAATGAGAAAAATCAAACCAGGGTGCACAACTAGATATGCAGGCCTATCATATCCTAGAGTTTTGTACAATTCTGTTCAGCCATCTCTGAGAAACAAGTTCAGAGCGGGAAAGAAGAAAAAGAATAAGACGAAGAATAATAATGCATGTATTAAGAACCATACAAAAACAATAAGTCTCCAAATTTCATTTGGGAGACTTAAAATGATAAATATTAAATAGAGATGGGATCATCAAACATCAATAATTTAAAGATAATTGACAATTTCTGATTCTAAAAGGGTCAGGATGACCCCTTAGGGTCATGACTTACATGCCATAATGATCTGATGCGCCATGACCTAAGGAGGAATAATATCTTTGGATTAAGATGGGGATCTCAATGGTTTTTATGATTTTTGATAATTTCAGAAAGAGCACTTGGGATCATGACATACATACCATCTGAAATGCCTTGAACAAAGAAACAATAATATAATATGTACATGATATATGATTCAATTTAAGAACCCAGATGTAGATCAATTATCTATGTTTTGTAATACTTAATATGTATATATACATGTATTAGTTTGTGTTTTGTTCTATACTATTCTGATGATGTTCATGACTGTAGTATGGCTTAGTCTTATTTTAAATTACATTAAAAAATTGTCAGATATATGACTTGGAACCCCCACCCCCAAACAAACTCAAATATAAACTGCCCCCCCCCCCTTCAAGTGTCGAATGATCTATTAAAATCAAAATATAATTTGGGTGTCTAAAAATTTGAAAAACTGGTAAAAAATGTTATTCTTAAAAAATATTACATTACACTTGCATAACTGACAAATGATCTATTGAGAGATGATCAGAGGTCGTATTTCTACCTTGGGATCAATAACTAATACTCATTGACAATTAAAAATCAATAACAATAAATGATTCAAATTATAAATGTTTATACTCCACATACCCCCCCCCCCCCCCCAGTCTAACCTGGTTCTAAAGATTCAGTCTTCGTAATACATTCTTACAAGAGTGCAGTAGCAAATTTTAAATCATTTCTGGATTGCTTTTTCTCTCCTGATGTACATTAAAATTTTGGAAATTGCTAAATTCAATTTTTAAGATTTATAAACAAAATGTTATATGCATGTGTATTCGCCTATTTTGGGGCAATTGTAAAGTCTCCTAAACAAAGCAGTGACATCATAAGGCTAGGAATTACCCACATGGATCAAACACTTATATACATATAACTGCATGTAACATTTGAATAAGATAAAAATAAAATACTTTATTATTTCTAGTTTTAGAATGTCAGGGTGTCTCCAAGGGGGCATACTCTATATACGATATTACGCGCAATGACACAAAGAGCAAGAATAAATTATATGGTTTAGGAATGAGGATCTCAGATCTCAGAAGTTAACAAAATATACAGTGTACATGTATCATCATTTCCTATTTCATAAAGGCGGGGGGAGGGGGGTGTTTAAGACAACACCTGTGGGTCAGTAATGTACTTTACACCATTTGATGCATCATAATGACATTAGAAGATATTTTGTATTTTCCTGATCGCCTCATGACCAGAACAGTCCCATAAGGTCATGATCTACACTGTATTTGATGCATTATAATACGTTAAGAAAGAAACCCTCCTTCCTTGCTATTATAACTCATATAAAAATGATAAGTGTCTAGTTCACTTACTTACATGTAATACACAAATCTAAAAAGAAATTGTTTATACAGGGTCAATATGGGGTCAACTCAATAGTGCAAGTCTGACAAATAAAAAAAATAGTTTTTTGCAACTAAAATGACAGAAACTTTACAAATGCTATAAGATATGTAACGATGATAAGCTTATTCAAATATTAAAAGATGATGATACAGTATGCCGTCAAAGGGAGGTCACATTTAGAAAGTGAAAGAAGAACGTATGTATGCTGGTATCTCATTATATTGTGCTACTGCTGCTACATGTATTATGCTTACCTGTATTGGTCAACATCATAATGATAATTCCATTAAAACACAATAATGAATTCCTTTAGCTGATCTTAACTAATCCTTTTCTGCATATGGAAAACACAGACATGTATATATACACATAAACCCATCTAATCGAAGAGCTGGGTAAAACAAGTACCCGCTAATGAGACCATCAGACCTGTGTTGTGTACGTAACTTCAGACAAAGATCAGTTACTTGTAACATGCATGTATTTTTATGACCTATTCTTCAAATCCACTTGCACTATTTTTTTAGGTAAATAACAGCTTTAAGGTGGTGCAGGACAGCTGCATATTGTGTGTATACTTAATTCCTATTGAGATAAACAATAAAGTATATTAAATATCAATTAAAAATGTACTCCTTAAATAATGATACCTAACATTGAAGCGCAATGGGTTAGAGCGTTTACATGTCTGTAAGAGCATTGGGGTCCAAGGTGTATTTTTGGTAATTTTACAATTGATATAAATGAATTTTCATGGGGGGGGGGGGGTCTGGACCCCTCACTCCCACCCCTTCTCTAAATCTGTGCCCACGATGATTTACATGTAGGCACACAGAAGCAAATCTAAAACCGGCAACGCAACCGCCACGGGGAGGGGGCATAATTTAATTAGGACTTTTCGACTTCGGTCGAAAAGACCTATTGTTTTTGTTCTGTTTTATTAAGGTCTTCCGTTTCCAACGGAAGACCTTATTGTTTTTGCTTTGTTTCTTTTTCCCTATTATTATTTTTCTTTTTTTTTCTTACAAATTTTGTCCGCGCGAGTTCTCGGCAATGGCTCGGCCGATTTTCGTGAAACTTTTAGATCTGATAGATATTGATCTGAACCTTATTGGAAATTTTTTATATTGATGACGTCATTTCCGTTTCCGATATTTTAACGTAATAGCGATTTTTGGAGGCTCAGTTTGTCCATGCAACTACTCCTAAACTATAAAAGATATTGAATTCAAATTTCCAGGGATTGTAGACAAAAGATTGTAGATGTGTTTGATGTCAATCAAATTTGTCTGATTAAAAAGGCGTCGAAGCTCGCCTGGACCTGAAAACTGAGTTTAAAAAAACATCGTAATTTTTCTAGGTTTTCTGTGTTTATCTCTTTTATGAAAAATATTTTGTTAAAACATGTATAGCAAAAAAAGTTAATATTTACAGGACCTTTTATTTGAAATCATGAAAAAGGGGCTGGCCCCTCAAATTAGGGGACAGAAGGGCTCTAAAGTCTTTAATCTGTATTTCTTTACTGAGAGATATTTTGTGAATGGTTATAGAAGCAAATATGTTTATCTCACAGTTATGCATTCAAGCAATGTCATGATTTTATTATATGTTACGTAATTAAGGGTTTTTAGGGGCTAAAAGTCCAAAATTTCGATCACCCATATCTCAAAAAGGAAAAATATTTTGTAATGCAATACAGAAGAAAAGTTGTTCAAATTAATGTTTTTAACAATATGCAACCATCAAAATTTCGTTAAACGGCCCCTATAAGGAGATAAGGGATCGGCCCCTAAAACCTTCTTTCTCATTTATCTCTAGAACGGTAACGATTTTCTAAACACTTGTTGAACAAAATTTGTTAAGAATTAAATGACCTTTCATTTGATATCTAGAAAAAGGGGCTGGCCCCTCAAAAAAGGGAACCAAAGGGCTCTAAAGTCTTTAATCTGAAGCCCTTTACTGAGAGATATTTTGTGAAAGCTTATAGAAGCAAATATGTTTATCTCAAAGTTATGTATCCAAGCAATGTAAAGATTTTGTTATGTGTTACTTAATTAAGGGTTTTTAGGGGCCAAAAGTCCAAAATTTCGATCACCCATATCTCGGAAAGGAAAAATATTTTGAAATGCAATACAGAAGAAAAGTTGTTCAAATTAATGTTCGTTATAATATGCAACCTCCAAAATTTCGTTAAACGGCCCCTATAAGGAGATAAGGGATCGGCCCCTAAAACCTTATTTCTCATATATTTCCAGAACGGTATCTGTTTTCTAAACACTTGTTGAACAAAATTTGTTAAGAATTAAATGACCTTTCATTTAATATCAAGAAAAAGGGGCTGGCCCTTCAAATAAGGGGACCAAAGGGCTCTAAATTCTTTAATCTGTAGCCCTTTACTGAGAGATATATAGTGAAAGGTTATAGAAGCAAATATGTTTATCTCACAGTTATGTATCCAAGCAATGTAATGATTTTATTATGTGTTACGTAATAAAGGGTTTTTAGGGGCCAAAAGTCGAAAATTTCGATCACCCATATCTCAGAAAGAAAAATACTTTGAAATGCAATACAAAAAAAAAGTTGTTCAAAATGATGTTCTTAACAATATGCAACCTTCAAATTTTCGTTAAACGGCCCCTATAAGGAGATAAGGGATCGGCCCCAAAAACCTTCTTTCTCATATATCTCCAGAACGGTAACGAATTTTTAAACACTTGTTGACAAAATGTTTTCAGAACTAAACGTCCTTTCATTCGATTTCAAGAAAAAGGGGCTGGCCCCTTAAATTAGGGGATCAAAGGGCTCTTAAAGAATTTATCAAAAGCCTTGTAATGGGAGCCATCTTGTGAAAGGTTATTAAAGCTAGATTAGGTATAATACGTTTATATATCCTAACAATATAATGATTTGCTCTTGCGTTACCCAATTAGGGTTTTTAGATGTAAACAAGTTTAATCTTTTCAATCTTAATTGGAATAAACGCAAGTATTTTAAAAAGCAAAGTAATAGAACTTATAAAAAGCGATACATTAAAGCATTAGTACTTCACTCCTTTTTCCATATCATGTTTTGTTGTCGAAAATCAAAGACGATGATGTCATATTTTCTTCTAAAAATCGGACGGAAGACCTCCTCGTTGCTTGCAACGAGATCGTGTCTAGTTATTATTATTATTCTTATTATTATTATCATTATTATTATACTCGACAGTCTTTTGTCAGCGATTTTATGAAAACTAGAAGACACGATGATACAATTATGCATGGATCTTATAGCAAATCTATCAATCTATGGAATGCATGTAAGGTTTTGGATTTCCGGTTCCGGTACTTCCGGTTTTTACAAGGAAAATTATAAAAATTATATTAAACAAAATATTTTGTTTACTTTTTGAGTTTACTTTTTGAGTTAGAGCAATCAAATTTTAGAATTAGATGCATCGTGGCTAGATGTACAAATTTGTAAGGGTAGACATTTTTCTATATCCTACCGTTTTGAGATATAAAGCTTGAAACTTTAGAAAAGGGGGGTGAACAAAATAAAAAAATTCAGATGAAATTAAAAATTTTATTTGACGCCTACACATTATTAAGATTAAAGTAATTAAGATATATTTCAAGTTCCAGTAAAAAATATTAACTACTTCCGGTTTTATAAGTCAACGAAAATCGTCTATGGGAATTTCAGTGTTAAACTAAAATCACGCGTCATTCGTTTTCTCAAAAAGATTTCAAGTAAATGTCACAATATTTCATCTGTATAATGACACACACTATGCGGAGACCGGAAAATGTTTTGAATACACAATTCGAAAGAATAAGGGATCTGCAGGGGCCAACGTTCAAAATAGCCCTTCAGCTGTAACTTTTTTATTTTTCATCCGAGTTTTAAAATCTTGTCGGCTTATAGTTCAAAATAGCGTGTACAATTTAAAAGTTAAGATCCAAGGGACCACTTTTTGAGTCCTTATAGGGGTTTGAAGGGCCTAAAGATCATCACTTGTTTAAATTTCAAAATTTTTTTTAGTAAGAGTTATCTCGCAATGTAGAGCATAAATACTATAGGCATACCAAGTCTTGTGTCCGAGGAAGTAATACTTACTTCAATATGATTTTTTGAAAATATTCCTCTTGAAATTAGAAGTATAGCTATCTGTAAAGTTCTGGAGTTATCTTTCTTTTCACAATGCACTACTCATAAGACTGGGGATACCAAGGCGTTTAGAACACTTGGAAATAAATTAGAGGATAATTTTGTTTTGAACATTTAATTAAAAAGGGATAATGGAGCTGTCGAAAAGCCCTTATTAATTGTTAAAGACAAAAAAAGTTCTAGTTTTAATTTTGTTTGTAATAGTTATATAGACCGTTATACTTTCTATGACATGAAATGTTAAGATTATTGATTAACTGAAAATTCACTGCAAACAGTTCAACCCCAAATTGCACATAAAGTGCTGCTCATGTGTATTATCATATGGGAAGGGATCTCATTTTTCAGTTATGAAAATTATAATTTTTAAATGTATTACCGGAGTTTACATGTGGCCTTCATTTTTAATTAAACTGGTACAAAACAGTTTTATTTAGGGGCAAACACTTGGTGCGGGTATTACTGTCTAATGACAGCATCTAGTTAATATTTACCATGACTTTTAATATAATAGTAAAACTTTAATTCAATTGCAGCATACTTTCTGTTCATATTTAGTATTTTATTATTTGTGACATCATACTTATAGGTAAAACGTTTTGGCCAATTACTACTTTTAAATTTCCAGCTATAATGTTGAAAGACCTAATATTCCAATACAAGTTTTTGGAAAAATAATTTGGATAATAAATTTGCAATAAGCGATCCCGTTAAATGAAAGATACTTTATATACCTTATTCAAAATTTAGCTACATATTTTAAGATTTTCACTCTTGTTATGAACATATTTATTTCATTATTTTACAGATAACTTATACCTAGTTATCACACCAGCAAAGTCCAATTGAGAAAAATAGCGATGTTTCGGCTGTGGAATTTTGTTAGAAATAATGGTAAGATAGAATTTAATAAGAATTTATCGTTAATGTTATAAAGTTGCATAAGAATAAAAATGAACAACAAAGATAAGATGTTAATAAAGGCAATGGTGACCCACAATACGACACATTAGATTTTTAAATAATTTTGTGCAGAAAAAAGTACTACGTAAGCAACGGTAACAAAATAAATTAACACAATAGAGCAACACCAACTGTGACACTGAACATAATTTATCATTGACACAAGCGGTTCAAAAATGGCAAAAGTGAGAATCAGATAGAAAAAGCTTGAAGTGAACAAAAAAGATCGAAAAGTCGAATATAGTTACAATAACGTCATATATCAAAACCAGAGTACATACGTGCATACCTGCATTGTCTGTTTAATGTTAATTCCGATCGATATTTATCAATGGATCGAGAATGTACGAAAATATTTTACTTGATCATGATAGTAGCGCACCATAAAAAGCTAGGTCTGAATGAGGTTGGCACCTGAGATGATAATAATGTCAATCATTAGGAAACCACTTGGATAATATGATAATAATGTCAATCATTAGGAAACCACTTGGATATAAAGGTAGGGACCTAAAATGTTTAATTATTTTATTTGTTTACTATGTCACATGCCATTTTTTGGAAATATAGGCCTTTAAACAGAAATGATAATTTTCCTGAAATTTTTACTAAAGTTTGTCATGGAAATTGGTAATTAAAAAAAAATCAAACATAAACTTATAGTTTGAGCTATCATTTAACTATGATTTTAATACAGTATGAAGTTGAACACATGTAGTGACAATAAAAGTAAAATCGAAGATAAAGAAAATTCTTGCACTACTGGTGGCTTCAAAGGCCAGTACATAATGAACACAACAACAGATATTACAAAATGTTGAAGCAATCAAATTATAACGCAAATGAGAAAACATATGGTAATGCTATCTTTCCAAAATATTGGATACAAATAGACAAACATTTAATGTCTCATTGAAAAAAAAAACAAGTAGAGGTTACATCTAAAAATTTGAAATATACTGTAGCATGAAAAAAGCTAATTTTCGGTAAAAACTGGAGTTAATTTTTTTAACTTCTATGAAATATAAGCTAAATATGCCAATATAAATCGATTGAAATATCAAAATATTGTTAAGATATGTTTTTAGAATATCGTAAATATTTCGTAATACACAAACTATCTAGAACTTTCGTTTGCGCTGAAAATTAAGAAGCTGAAGTAACAGTACTCTAAAACTAGAAGTTATTGAAATTGTTCATTTCTTTCTTGAAAACATTCCGCCACAAAATATAGTCCATTAATAAACTCTGTAAAAGTGAATATTTTTAAAAACATTTTTATTCAATAAAATTTGTTTGGCATTGTAGAATATATATATACTGCAAAAATTAAAATATGATGCAGAATATTGAGACTAAAAGTGACATAAAATGGCTAACCAAAACCTAAGGAGCAAAGCTTTTTAAATGTATTTGTAAAGTGTAAAATGCATTGCACATATCTTTTTAACAAAAGGTGGTAAAAAGAAAACTGCATGATTTAAACCGACTTCGTTTTGTTTCGTTTCAGATGAGCTAGACAGATTGCAGAGAGAAAATGGTATGGATTTTGAAAAATATCTCAACAGAGAAAAGAATATTTGTTAGAAATGTTTGCATTTTTTTAAATTTTAAAGTCATTTATTTCATAGACTGATAAAATATTTGATGTTAATATTTTGTGTAGAAAGCTATTAAGATTCACACTCTATTAGATATATGATAACAATATTCTACTACTGGTTTTCTTTACTATAAATAATGATAAGGATTGAGGGCACCATTTATTTTATGAGCCCCCGTGGGACAACACATTGTCGGACGAGACAGAGGGCAACTTATTCGTCACAAGGGCCTTGCATGATCTACGTTGCCCGAAAACAAAGTCAATATTTCTTTTGTTATAAGAAACAAAAACCAACATCAAAAAAGAGTTTGATAACAAATCACCAAAATGTTCTAAGTTCCTTCTATAATCCAAGACTCCAAGATTGTCTCCAGCCCAAAGAAGAGGTCAAAGTTCAATATAAAATTATAGCGAGCGCAGCTCGCCGGCGCTCATCGCCGGCGAGCGAAGCGAGCTCTAAGAACCAGTGTGCGCGGGAAAAAGAACAAGCTAAACCTACAGTTCATCAAACAAATTTTTTTGTATACGTCCCATAATGCTCTCTAATGTTTTCACCCGTGGTGCTATGCCAAAAATGGCTGACTTTTAACTCGTAATTTACGGTGTCTTAAGGTTTGAAGACACGTTTAGAGTACTGCATATGCTTAGGCGAGACTCAAGAGATTTGTTAGTCGAGATACGTAAACAAAGACGAACAAAGTTATGGATGACGTCATAGTGCTCTCGCGCTATATTTCCCGCGATAAATTTAGAGGTGGATCAAACATCTGTTATGCGTGTACTAGCTATTTCAGTTTAGACTGCAATACCTGTCTCATTGACATATGATTTGGTTTTTTTTAATATAGAGATTATTTAAATATATACTAGCAAAACCATACTTTACTGTCATATCGAGTCATTTTTAAGCTAATTGTGCATGCATGTACAGTAGGCAGGTAAGTATATGAGTATATCAGTAGGGAGGAAATAAACAATAGGATATTTTGAACTAAATAAAAAGGAATGAAAAGAAAAAATAAACAGTTAAAAAATTATGTAGATATTACATATAGTCAAACCATTAAATTTGAAAGTGGGAAATTACAAACCTACAAACAAGCAGGAACCGGACAATAATAAGAATTGTCAATTAATGCATTTTAAATAAAGGAAATGATGTCCAAAAATGTCGGTTTCTTTTTATGTATTATTTAAAAAGTCATATTTCTATGTTAAACTTTAAACCTCTCTTGTGGCCAACAGTACCGATCAGATCCAACCTAACATAAAGTAAACCCCAACTAAACCTTGGTTTACTTCCTGGGTTAACTCGGGGTTTACTTTGGGTTTACTTTGGGTTTACTAGAGTGAATCCAGAGTTTTCACCCAAAGTAAACTCAGAGTGGTCACAGAGAGTAAACTCGGTCAGAAGTATACCCCTGAAAGCAGACGATAACTGTGTATTAGGAATATACAAGATGCATGAATTACAGGCAGTGGGATGGTAAGATAGCAGACAAATCTACTTCACACTTCAATGCATAAATTTGACCTCAATAGCAATTTCCAAGTAAACGCAAAGTAAACCCAGAGTAAGCCCAAAGTAAATCCCGAGTTGACCCAGATTTTCAAAAAGTAGACCCAGAGTAAACCCCAAGTAAACCCCAAAAGTAAACCCAGGGTTTAGTTGGAGTTTACTTTGGTGTTAGGTTGGGTCTGATCGGTACTGTAGGTGTTGGCCCTGGGGCACGGTTTTAACCATTCAAAATTTATCCTGTCTAAGGATGCTTGTTTCATGATAGTAATCCCCAAAATGGTAGCATTATAAACATGAAAACCAGGAGAGGGATTGAACAAAATCATTATTCACCTTTACTGTAGGTTCAAATCTTGAATTTTAATATTACAATATTTTCAATGAGTTTCATAGTGATACAAGGAACTGCTGTTCAGGTAAGCGATTGGTATATGAAAAGCATCCGATCGTGGAAAGTCAAATAAAGTTTGTTTTCTGATCTGAATGAATGCAAGAGAAGCTTAGATACACATATTTTCTTTAAAAGCACAGAAATATGCACTTTGCCTGGGGTATAATTCATATTCACTGTATATACTTTTTACATTAAATGCACGTATTAAACTTAATTATCTTTTTTTTAACAGCCGCATTAAAAGGTCAGTCTCTATATTAATATAATAATGCTGATATTAGTTGAATTTGGGCAAATGACCAACGACTCGATGAAAAAAGGTTAAAACAATATTTTAATATTTTTTTATAGAGCAACTGAAAGAACTAAGAGAAAACATAGGTAAGTAACAAACATTTTGTTTTCGAGTTAAATCATGTTTTATTATTATTCTTTTCAACTAAGAGTAGAAGATACATGTATATATATATATATATATATATATATATATATATATATATATATATATATATATATATATATATATATATATATATATATTCTTTAATGACTTATATCATATCGGATTACTTGTCTTAACAATACTTTATTAAGGTCTTCTTATTATCTTTTTTATCTTTACTATTGTTCTGAAAAAGTTTCAGATTTCTTATCTCTTATTATTTTGTTTCATCTTGAGGTCAACTTTAATTCTTACTATTTCGCTGTCTATTCACCGATTCTTTTGAAATTTTTATGTCTGATAACATGCCGCGCAATGTGGTTGTTCTATGATTTATTAGATGAAATTCCAATCCAGTTTTTGATTGATCCCTGTTAAGTAAAATTTAAAGTCCTTTTGTCAGATATGTTTATTTTTAACGATGACTGGCAGAGTTGTTTTGAAAAATACACATTGAAAAGCTGCAAAATACTATCGTTTGTTTGTATTAATGCAAATAAAAGGGTAGCTATTGGTTTTGAAATAGGTCTGAAAATTGAAAAAAAAAATATCACAAATTTTCTTTTTTTAGTTTTCCACCTAATAATTGTTTGTTACAATATGTATTTTAAAAAATGTTGTCCGGTCTTACCGAGACCTCCATTCAGAGTGGATAAAAGGGGCTGTCCCTTATTAATAGGGAGTAAGAGGCTTCAATGTTTTGTTTGGTCAATAACTTGTAGAGAAATACAAATATCTAAAATGCATTACTGAAGCAATGCTGTTAAGATTTTAATTGTGATTCCCTCCGTAGTATTGGATTTGATGTTTTTACGAGTTACGTGTATCAACTTGTATAGTCACTGCAAATGGGTTTCCCATCACTTGGTGAAAGCACATTTTCGTATTCATGTTCGAACTAATATATCAATCATCAAAAGGCAATTGTATGAATCATGAAAAAATGGCTTTGTGTATCAGAGGCAAATTTTTTTTCAATGTATTTTAATCAAGAGCCAATCATGGTGTTTTTTTTTAATTAATATCAATTCGCATAAGACTATAGATTCAAGAAAAATCTCCGAACACATTTCATATACTAAGGATACACTACCGCTGACATCAATAAATTGTATAAAACATATCAGGTATGTTTCTTCATAACCAAGAACATTTTTATTGACTGATTAAAACATCGCTATAATTGAATTTTACGTTTACATGTATACATTTATACGAAACTTCAGTTGTGCCCGCATTGTAATCACTTTGATTCAAATGTGTTCAGTGGTGGACGTTTAACGTTTTCTTATTCGAGAGTTGAAATTCAAGAACACATACGTTTCCTTACTTACACTTTATCAAACGTGAAATCATCTTAATGTCGCAAAACAAGGAGTTGAAGCATAAGAGTTGAAAATAATTAAGAGCTGAGGGAAGGGGATCTATGTGATTATATCTTTCGTCGAGTTGAAGGTCAGTGTTGCCCTGCAACATGTACATTGGAAAAAATGCACCCCTGTTTATATAAGTCATATTTTAAAAAAAAAAGAATAACGTGGCAGTTACTGTGTTTATTGAACACAACGCCTATGGTCTGACTGGTGCCGATCTATAGTTTTTAAGGTATCTCAGTCCTCACGTTTTGATGTCAATGTGCACATGATCATTATATTTAAAATGAATATTATTTTATTTCTTTAATCATCAGAGCAAGATTATTATTTCATAATTACACAGTATTCATGAAGAAATTTTATTTGAAATCAATAAACAACCAAGTTTTTTTTTTTTTTTTTTTTTTTTTTTTTTTGGGGGGGGGGACTATTTCTTCAAATAGAACGTTTCTTAGACGGAAATTACAGAAATAAGCATTTAAGTAACTTTTAATATACTTTTCCTTTGTTATAGTTAATTCAATACGCATATTTTTAACATTTGATAGGTTTTCAACATATTCTATAAGTTCTGTGTGACATGTACAAAACTAAATTTTGAGAGAGTTTTAGGCGTTTAGCATAAATTATGCAAGTATATGGAAATATATGTCTGAATTTTTTTAAGCCAGATTTTGCGAGTATTTTACCTTTTACGCCCTACATCTAAAATTTGACATCAAGGACCCCCAAGTTTCATAATGTCAAAATAATATCGAAAACATATCTAGACAAACTAGGTTAGTCTGATAATTTTTTTGATATTCAAAAAGTTGTTATTTAAAATCAAACTGTAACTATTATAGAAATTGTCTATTTCAAGTGTAAAAATGTCACTAAAAAATAATGCAGCTTAATTTTGTTTTACGTACTCCCCCTATTCAGTCTGACCATTGTGCATAATAAAAACAATATTTTAAGATATGAGTTTGCTAAGGAAATGAGTCTCCTCATTATCATACATTCTTCTTATAGTAAGACATTCATGAAATTTTGACACAGTCAAACAGATTATTTTACAATATGTTTTTCTCAGTTTGATCAAATTTGACCTCCTTGTTCTCGCATAAACGTCAGGTCAAGGTCATTACCTTTGTTCTTAACTTAAAGGATGATTAAAAAAAATGAAGTTCTTTGCAGTTATTTGGACATCTTTTAATATGTGAAGATTCTCTTCTTCAGTGAAATGATAGAATATCAGAATGTCTACCAGGTTACACAACTAAATTGGAATATATCTTGAAACAAAATTTGATATTGCTTAGCCCGCATTTTCTCTAAATTTTTAAATTTTGAAGATATTTTGACTATATTTAATGCTTCCAATATCAAAATATTTTAAAAGATAAAAATTGACAAAAAAAACTAATTTATTGACCATTTAATAGAATAAAAAAGCTCATTTCAGTGATTTTTTCACACAAATCAATGTATAGAATGGGCGATTAAAAAAGCTTATAAAATGTAATTTGATAGGCAAATCATATTTTAAAAAGATATTCTGAAACCCAAGTATCATATCATTAATTCACATTAGTTCAAAAATCCAACATTAATGTAATCGTTTTAAAAATGCTAAAACAGACTCATTAATCTACAGCAATTCTGAATTTCGAAACATGTGATATTTTTCTACGCCAATATTCCGCCCAAAATATAGTCCTTGTGAGATTATAAACATTGATTATTATTTCTATTCAAAGTTGTAATTAGTGCCACGTGCACCAAGCAAACCAAGACTTCACAATTTCTACTGTTTTATTTCATATGTTGGGTAGAGAATGTCTATGATCATTTGGTAAATAACTGCAAAAAATAATAAAATATAGTTCTAAGAAAAAACACAGTAGATAATACATTTCATATAAATAAGCTGATAAATAAATCGTCCACCTTGTTTAAATTATAAACTAGTATACTTTATAAACTCTCAATTACAACAATTAAAGATTAGAAAACATAATTCAAATTAGCCGCCATTTTCTTTACAACAGTTTACAGTAGTAAACACTTTATCTTTGAAATTCTCTTTAAATAATAATACTAATTAATACAGATAATTTGTGCATACAAATATATAAAAATTAACTTACATGGTGAGGTGACAAGCATGGAGCATATGGTAAATAGTTCTGAAGTCGTGCAGAAAAACAAAAAATACATTCCGTTCATGTAGCTTGCACGGGGGGGAAAGGAGAGGCAAAAAATGAACTTCCGCCAAGGGAAGATAATTCACCAAAATGATACGAAGCAAAGAGCAATAACTCTTGCTAGTACTACAAACAAGTCAGCACACTCCCCGTCTGATGTTAATCACATCCTTACTAAAGGTTCCACAAAATAGCTGGCAAAAAAAAAAAAAAAAAAAGAAATCACATATAAGAATACTAGTAAATTGTCAAACATTTATGACATGACATTATTTGCTCAATATCAAAATTGTGCATGTCACTACCTAAATAATGCACGAGTTAAACTGCCAACAATGGGGTAATTTGTGAAATCGGTCTAACAAATGTCACAGATTGATTGTTCTTAAACATTTTAACTTTCACTTTCCTCACTAAAGAGTCCTGACTTTCGTACACGTCCTGATTTGTTGCTAGTGGCCATTGACATCTAGGTTCGTCACTTTTCACTAACACAACATCACCTTCTTACACGTTAGGGGTGGTTTCCTCCCACTTCCTGCGCACGTGTAACAGATGAAGGTATTCGGACTGCCAACGCTTCCAAAACTGGTTTGCTAACCCTTGTACTCGTTTCCACGCAGACTTGATCATATCTTTCCGATTGAATTCATCACACATAAATTCACATTTATCACTAGACACAAACTTCTGAGTTAACAAAGTATTGGGTGTTAACACAAATGGTGAAGTGTACACAGAACTTCATGTGTTATATTGTGGTTGTTTGGATCCAACATCATGCCATCAAGAATTCTTCTTACTACGCCGATCATGCGTTCCCATGATCCTCCGAAATGTGAAGAATGTGGGGGGTTGAAAATCCACTTGATTCCAGAGTTGAACAGGTACTGTTTTGTTTTGTCATCTTCAACATTGATTTTGTCTATATGTAGGTCATCTGTTGCACCTATGAAATTGGTGCCCCGATCTGAACGGAAAATCTGTACTTTTCCTCTGATACTGATAAACCTACGTAAAGCGTTGATAAATGCTGATGAACTTAGCGAGTCTATAACCTCAATGTGTATGGCTCGGATGACAAGACAAGACATCGTTTTAAAGAGGCACATCCACCACGAGTTTTCCGTGAGACCACCTGCCATGGACCGAAGACATCCACTCCAACGTTGGTAAAAGGAGGGTTCGGTTCAAGTCTATCTTTTGGAGTATCAGCCATTTTCTGAATAGCTTCTTTGCTTCGTAACTTTTTACATGGGACATAGTTTCTTAACACCGAAGAAAAGAGACGTTTTCCACTTGTGATCCAATATCCGGCAGCACCAATGGCACCTTCCGTTAGATGACGACCTTGGTGTTTAAGGGAATCATGATGATGTCGTACAAATATTGCTGCAAGTGAGTGTGATCCAGGAATTATAACTGGGTTTTTCTCACACTTGCTCAGCTGTATTTAATTGAGTCCTCCACCTATTCGCAGTATTCCACTGTTATCTATAATGGGTCCCAATGTTTTCAACGTGATGTCCTTTGGTAGTGGTATTCCTTTCGAAAGGCATTGAATTTATTTTTTATAAGATTCTCTCTGCATTGTTTTTATAATAAATTTCTCAGCTTCTTCAAATGTCTCCAAGTTCTTCCAAATTCTACAATCATGCCATCCAAAACATTTAGAGTCACAATCTTTTTTGTCATGTTGGAATGAATTTGCCAAATGTTTAAGTCTTTCAACACACTTCAAAACTTTAGGCCATTCGGAAATTCGTGCTAGACTGTCACCAATCACAAACTCTGATGTATTGGTCTTCAAACATCTGACTTCCTGTTTAATTTCTTTGTCAGATTCTGGATCTATTAGTTCATATAAAATCTTTTCTTGAGAACTTGGATACAGTTCTGACTGTTCTGGTCCTTCCAGCCATTTGCTGTGCTGTAACTCAGTGGCGTGAATTGGTCTTGTTGCTTCATCTGTTGGGTTTCGTTCACTTCGAATATAAAACCATTGTTCAGACTTTGTTACTTTATGAATTTTCATCACTCTGTTAGAAACATATTGGTAGAATCTCCTAGAATGATTTGAAATGTATCCTAAAACCACCTTGCTATCACAATAGAACTTGAAATGTTCAATAGATATTTCTAGCTGTTCGGACACTGATTGAGCAATTTCAACTGCCAATACTGCTCCACATAACTCCAAACGAGGAATTGAATGTCCGTGTAATGGAGCCAGATTTGATTTTCCTAAGATAAATCCATATTGTCCTTTGTTTTCCACATAGGCCACTGCTGATATGGCAACCTCGGAAGCGTCACGAAACACATGGATTTTCTTCTCGGTGGTTCGAATCCAGGAATCATGAAAATGCATTCTCGGAATGAAGTCTCTAAAGTCTCTAAAACATCTAACGACTCTTTCCATTTCTTCCATTTGTACTCCTGATCTTGCGGTAAAGGTTCATCCCAGTTGGAAGTTTCTTGAAGCAGACTTCTCATGATTGACTTTCCCTGGACTATCACTGGGGCTAAAAAAAAACCAGGGGGTCAAAAATACTGGAATGGTTGATAGAACATCCCTTCTTGTGTAAGATTTGGAATCTTTTGATATTTTGAAGAAAAATGAATCTGACTCTAAATTCCAATTCAGTCCTAAACTACGTTGTGTTGGTAAACTGTCAACAGCAAAATCCAAGTTTTTCAGATCACTTGAAAGGTCTTCAGTGTCAAAGGACTTCATAACTTCAGAATTGTTAGATGCAATTTTGTGTAAGCGTAATTTTCCTAGACTGAGAGCCTTGTGCGTACGCTTCATCAAATCCACTGCATCCTCGACACTCTGCTGTGATGTTAGACCATCATCCACATAGAAATCACGTTCAATGTAATGGGTCACATCTGTTCCATAAATGTGTTCCACTTCCTTGACAGTCCTTCGCATTCCGTATGTTGCAATTGCCGGTGAAGGGCTGTTCCCAAAAACATGGACTGTCATACGGTATTCAATAAGGGGTTTGTTTACATCATTGTCCTCATGCCATAAAAAACGTAAGAAGTTTTGATGATCCGGAATTACTCGAAAACAATAAAACATCTGTTCCACGTCTGCCATGATAGCCACCTCTTCTCTACGAAATCTCATTATTACTCCTAGTAATGAATTGGTGAGATCTGGTCCAGATAAGAGAACATCATTTAAAGACTGTCCTTCACATTTCGATGATGAATCAAACACTAATCGAATTTTGTAAGGTTTCTTTGGATGGTACACTCCAAACAGTGGAAGATACCAACACTCTTCATCTGATGAAATGGGTGGTGCGACCTCTGCATGGTGTTTCTGTATAAGTTGATCCATAAACTCTATGACATGTTGTCGTTTGGTTTTATCTTTCATAAGACATGAAGAGAATTGCTTAGCTCTATAAAGAGCCTGTTTATGAGTATTAGCCAGTCTCTTTCGATTTTTGCGAAAAGGAAAGGGAGCTTCCCAGTATCCTTTGGAATCTTTATGAAACTGTGAATCCATGATTTCATTGTGTTGATCACATTGGGTTGATGAACTTTCCCTATACATGTTTCACCAATAATAGTCCAGTCAAGATGCAATTTCTGTGCATAAGGAAGATTGCCAGGTCCGACTTTCTGATCAAGTACATGATGTGCTATAGTTATGTCTCTCCTAATAAGCATCATGATTTCAGCTTTGTTGTCGATAGGTGGAATGTAGTCTGCTATACCACGCAAGTGTTCATAATGGAGAGCAATCTCTGGTGTAGGTATTTCATCTCGAGCATTTGGAATTTGTTCACATTCAATGACAGATGGCAGCTCAATAGAAGTATGTCCATCAATAGATTCAATCACCAGATTGTCAGTTTTCCTACCATATGTTTGATTTCTTCCTGCACATGATGCTAATACATAATTTGTTACTATAGTATTGATACCCATCAAATAAAAAACTTTAGAACTTGCTAAAGTTTTGTTTGATTGATCATCAATCATCAATCACTGCATACACTTTTATTCTTTTCTGAGGACAGTTTTTTGAATACACATCAACAGGTACAAGATTTTCCTTTGAAATTGAATGATCTCCACAGATCGGGGTACATTTGGAGTTCACGTTCTCTCTATCTCTGTATCCTGTATCCTCCCCGCCATCAGGCCTCATAGAAACGACACTATTCACGGACACTGGTTTTCGTTTCACATGTAAAGGTGTTGAGTGATATGAATTTCCACACTCAGCACATTTCACATCAGATGTACATTCATGTTGTTTGTGGGTTTTACTTAAGCACTTAAAACACATATTGTTATCTTTCAGAATCTTTCTTCTCTGATCAAGTGGTTTTGCAAGAAATGCTCGACAATGTTCCAGGGAATGATTGGATCTATGAATAGGACACAAGTTTTCAATGTCACTTGATAATGTTTCACTCACAGAAGTTTTCCTAGTGAGCCCTCTTTCTGCTTTGTTAGATGTTGTGTTTCTAGGACTGGTAATTTTGTTGGTGGAGGTCAAAGATGAATTGTACATAAAACTGGGATTGTTCTTTATACGACTTTGCTCTTGAACAAATCGAAGAAACACATGAAATGGAGGATATACCGCATTGTGTTCATTTGTGTATTTCACAGCTGTATTTGTCCATTTCTCTTGCAGGTTGTATGGTAATTTCATCACAATGGGATTTACTCCTACCGAAGCATCATAGTATGCAAGAAGTAGTTCATATCGTTCATCTCTGTTTAGGGATAATATTTCTTCTAATACATCTGATATGTCATACAAACGATGCAACTCTTTATTTGTAATAGGAGGAAAAGAGTCCAGTTTGGTTTTCAAAGACGTTTCAATTAACTCTGGACTTCCAAATCTCTCTTCTAGGCTCCGCCAGATTCTTTGTAGTCCTCTTCTAGGGTTGTGAGAATTTGCTGATTTTATGCTGATGATTTGTTGTTGAGACGAATTTGAAGTGTATTTTATAGGAACGTAAATTTCTTCTTCTGGTTTTGCATCTAATTCAAGTATCACAGATTTAAATGAATTCCTCCATGATGGATAAAATTTAGGTTTGTTGTTGAATTTGATCAGACGAGAAACTAGCAAGTCTTTTTTCAACATGTATCGTGTAAAATCTGCTGGGATACCGGTAAGTTGATGAGTCTGTATTGATGATGCATCAGGAACTGGTCATTGAGAGATAGATTGTCTTATCATACTTGATGGTCTTTCATAATTCACAGCAGGTTTTCTTCTGTCAGAATAGAGTGACGCACTAAAATGCTGTTCCACATATTTCTTGGTACGTTCGGTTTGACTTTCACTTTCAATGTCACCAATATTTCGATCACATATTCACCTTCAGCGCTACGAACTTCAGCTTCAGCAACAGCTAATTCTTTTTGGATATTTAATAACTCGAGGTCAGCTTCTAAATCTTCAGTTCTTTTCTGTGATTTGGCACGTTCTAAAGCAAGTAATGACAGTTCTTTCTTGATCTGCATTTCTATTTTAGAATATTTTAACTTCGCTTTAGCAATGTCGGCTTTTTTGCGTTTTTCTGACAATGATGACCGACTACTCAATCTACTTCCAGATTTTGATGAAAGTTTAACACTGCTGTATTTTGAGGATGACTTCTGAGAATTTGTTGTTGATTTAAAGTTTGTATTATCATCATCGTACACTACTGGCTCTAAAAAGTACTGAAAGTGCCATTTTTTACTGATAATTTCTGATATTTACTGATATTGTACTGTTAGTGCTGAGAATTGCTGATATTTACTGATAATTTTACTGCTGTTACTGATAATTGCTGTTGGTTCTGATATTTACTGATATTTACTGATGCTTTTGCTGTGAGCTCTGATAATTACTGATATTTACTGAGATTTACTGTTGGTACTGAGAATTGCTAATAATTACTGATAATATTTTAAGGCCCAAAACATTGTCTTTTAATTATTAAATAAAACATATTTCAGATTTAACACAATTTTTTTTAATTATGTATTCTTAAGTTTTATTTATTTGATATTTAGCTTCTTTTGAACTTCGGAAACTCACAGATCACATTTTAGACAATATTAGAAAGCCGGTCAAAAATTGGTACTTAAACTTAAGGCAGACTCCACAAACAAATTTAATTTCTAAATGCGGTGGACATTTTTTTTTTCAACAATGAAAAACCCCATAATTCTTAACATGATTATTTTTCTTTTCAAAATAGAGAGATACCCGGTCAGGACTTTATAATGTCTTTGAGGTTTTACTTCACAGAAAGATTAGCGAGGCAGTATCTGTGTATAGTATACATACTTTTAGCAGATCAAGAGGTTTGAATGTCGCAATTCAACCTTGTAAATTGTCAGTCTGGCACCTTGTTTATGACATTACGTAATATCCGTATACAGGAATCCATGATCTTGAGAATATTTATTCAAAGAGAAAAGTATTATGTTTATTGACAACAATATAAATAACGTATTAGAATGATTTTCATATTCATCATCTTATTTGTTCCGATTTCAATTGATTAAAAAAAGTTGGATAAATAATCTCTCTCTCTCCTACCATTTGCTGAAATCAAAATAGGTAACAATCGTCGAAGAATAATTTTTATTGTCCAATTTTCTCTTTTAATACATATGTAATATATCTTCTGTTGCACGTCTAAGTAATGTTGTCATGATCTAGTTCTATTATTGTAAATCTGCCCACCCTGCTCTCTCTCTCTTTTTCTCTCTTTTTCTCTCTCTCTCTCTCTCTCTCTCTCTCTCTCTCTCTCTCTCTCTCTCTCTTGCTCGCATATATTATCTAGTCCTAAAATTTGAGTTTCCGAGTCAAAAATGCATAACGGCATTAGCACGATAAAGTTCTATTTCAGCATCACAACCGCCATTTCAAACACAGATTTCGAGTGTAATCTTCTAAGACTACAAAGAACACCAGCTTAATATAGTGAAAAAGTGTTACGGCTTATCATGCTCTCTCTCTCTCTCTCTCTCTCTCTCTCTCTCTCTCTCTCTCAGATAATCTATTATAACGTATTTTGAGGCGTCAATGCAGAAAGGCATAAGCATGATTATGTCCCATTACAGTATTATAACCACCGATTGCAACAGCGATTTGATTGAAAACCCCCTCTCTCTCTCTCTCTCTCTCTCTCTCTCTCTCTCTCTCTCTCTCTCTCTCTCTCTCATTAATACTTTATTCATGCACTTGTATGCGGTTATATGACCAGCGGCTATATAATTTTGAAAAGAAGACACACAATTTAACTGATTTTCCTTAATCTATGAACGCTTAGATATTTAATCTCCACGCCTAAAAGCAAGCAGAAAAAAATATTTTGTGTCTGGGATTAAGAAAAACCTCAGAACTAACAGAGAGCACTCAGACTATACACACGACAGGGTGACCACGGCAAGGTGTGACAATTGACCACCTGTGTATATGTCTGGCAGTCGCTGAAAAGATTCTTTTGTATGTCTGGGATCAAGAAAACCCTCAGAACTAACAGACAGCGCTCAGAATATATACACGACAGAGTGACTGTGGCAAGGTGTGAAAATTGTCCACCTGTATATATGTCTTGCAGCCTCAGAATAAACAAATATAAATGGCCGGGAAATAGAATGTGAATTAAACAAAAGTGTTTGATTTTATTTTGAAAACAAAATTAGTGATTATGGCCGGGATAAAAACATCTTAAGTTTATAATTATAAATATTTAACACGGTTCAATTAAAGAGTTGATCGCTCAAAATTTAGAATCATTAAATAGATGTTTATCAATTACATAAAGTGGTTAAAATCTTTATATTTTTTTTTTTTACTATGGATTGTTCTATATTTACAATGTAACACTGTAGTATCGAGTGGATTGGCGCACGGGGATGGGATATATAGCAATTCTGCAATTTCTACATGCCCTTATTTTATGCATTGAAATAAATAAGCAGATTATAAGAAGAATAATCAAATCTAATTTTTGTGGTTGTAAAAAAGAAGTTACTGTTGATAAAACTTTAGTTAGATCTTACATATTTCTTTTTAAAAAATGCCCGGTATTTGTTTACCGATAATTTTAAATAAATATAATTTGCATGTTACAGTAATTAAAATTAATCTCTTAAAAATCCCCTGCCTGTAATTCTCAGTAATTATCAGCAATTCTCAGTACCAACAGTAAATCTCAGTAAATAACAGTAATTATCAGAGCTCACAGCAAAAGCATCAGTAAATATCAGTAAATATTAGAACCAACAGCAATTATCAGTAACAGCAGTAAAATTATCAGTAAATATCAGCAATTCTCAGCACTAACAGTACAATATCAGTAAATATCAGAAATTATCAGTAAAAAATGGCACTTTCAGTACTTTTTAGAGCCAGTAGTGGTATAACAGTAAATCATCATCACCAGAACTCTGTTTTGCTTTCCAGTCATGTTGTTCCAGTTTGAACCTTAATTTCCGTAAAGGCTACATGGATCAGTATGTCATGACCTTGATGTGTTGTTTTCAAATTTTCTAATTGTTGAAGACTATTTTCTGTTCTTTGTCTTTCAAGAAAATCCACAAAGTCCAGGTAATCCTCTTCATAATTTTTTACACGTTTTTCTAATAATTCTTTAAGATTGTTGCAAGATTCACTATCACTTTCAGAAGACAGTCTAATTTTTTAAGGATCTCATCAACATGTTTCCATGATTTGTAGAAATCTAAGGAATATCTTTCATAGTTCTTCAGATAAAGATCTTCTCCTTTTGAGATTTAAAGACGTCGCCTTAAAGAGTAAGGAGCCTCTGTTTTTTCTGGATCATCGGCCTGCGCCATGCTGTGTCGGTGTACACATTTATTCACTTTATTGCCACGTACACCAAGCAAACCAAGACTTCACAATTTCTACTGTTTTATTTCATATGTTGGGTAGAGAATGTCTATGATCATTTGGTAAATAACTGCAAAAAATAATAAAAAATAGTTCTAAGAAAAAACACAGTAGATAATACATTTCATATAAATAAGCTGATAAATAAACCGTCCAACTTGTTTGAATTATAAACTAGTATACTTTATAAACTCTCAATTACAACAATTAAAGATTAGAAAACATAATTCAAATTAGCCGCCATTTTCTTTACGACAGTTCACAGTAGTAAACACTTTATCTTTGAATTTCTTCTTAAATAATAATACTAATTAATACAGATAATTTGTGCATACAAATATATAAAAATTAACTTACATGGTGAGGTGACAAGCATGGAGCATATGGTAAATAGTTCTGAAGTCGTGCAGAAAACCACAAAATACACTCCGTTCATGTAGCTTGCACGGGGAAAAGGAGAGGCAAAAAATGAACTTCCGCCAAGGGAAGATAACTCACCAAAATGATACGACGGAAAGAGCAATAACTCTTGCTAGTACTACAAACAAGTCAGCACATTGTATGATAGTAAAAAAGAAAGAAAATATACTTTTTTTTAATTTCCTTTCATCTTAATTTAATGAGCATCTAATAAAATTAACGTTAGACAAGTCGAAAACCAGAAAAGACTCCTTCCTTAAATAAAAACACTAGCAACCTATCCTCATCAGGCTGAAATTGCATTTTAGGCAAATTGGTCAAATTAAATGTGCCATAATTCCGAGGGATAAAAAGAAATCAAGAAAAAGGGGCTGGCCCCTTTAATTAGGGGTCAAGAGACTCGTAAAGTCTATTACAAATAACTTAAAAACGATAAAGATATTGTTATCTATTATAGAAGCAAAGTTGTTAATAATACCAATATATATCAGAAAAAAATCATTGCCACGCCCCTTTATTACGTAACAAGGGATTTTTAGGGGCCATAGTATACTTTGAAATTTTATTGATATTTTAATGGTATCGTTTAAAAAATTGAACGGAAGACCTACTCGTTACTCGTAACGAGATCGTATCTAGTTATTATTCTTTGACCGATTTCAGCCATTTTTTCACAGAAGATGACACTTGATGTAAACTTTATACATTTTTGAGATTTTTCCTGTCTTCACTTCCGGTACCGATTTATCGGCCATTTTGCACATTTTTACGACCTATTTTGTGCAGAGTTGATCTCAGAAACTATCAGAGATATGACTTTGAAATTTTCAGGATAGGTAGTCTATAGTTTGAAGTTGTGCACTTTTGTGTTGTTTTACGCCAGTGGCGCTATCTCTTGGATCTCGCCTAGGCACGAACATTGGGTACGAATTTTTATTCAAAATTTTCATACGTTTTGATCTGTATCCTTTTATCAGTTGATATTTTGTTAAGATATATATAACAAAAGTGGTAGATAATCATAAGTTCTTTCCACCGAAATCAAGAAAAAGGGGATGGCCCCTTTAATTAGGGGTCAAGAGACTCGTAAACTCTATTACAGATAACTTAAAAACGATAAAGATCTTAGATGCATCAAGTTGTTGATAATACCAATATCTATCAGAAAAAATTATTCCATACCCTTTTATTACGTATTTAGGTATTTTTAGGGGCCAAAGTACTTAAACTTTGACGCAATATATCTAGAGAAGGAGACATATTTTGTTAGACATCTTAGAAGAGAAAATGTTTGCATTTATGATTTAAATCGATTCCGTTAATCAAAACACCAATATCTGTCCCCATTAGGGATCTACAGGGCTGGCCCCTAAAATATTCAAACAGTTGTATCTCAAAAATGAACAACAATTTAGGATGGGTTTAAGAACAAAAAAAGTTTATATTCTTAAAACCTTTTCAAAAAAAATCAAGAAAAAGGGGCTGGCCCCTTTATTTAGGGGCCAAGAGACATGTAAACTCTATTACAGATAACTTAAAAACGATAACGATATTGTTATCAATTATAGAAGTAAAGTTGTTGATAATACCAATATCTATCAGAAAAAATTATTCCATACCCCTTTATGACGTAATAAGGGATTTTTAGGGGCCAAAGCATTAAACTTTAACGCAATATATCTAGAAAAGGAGACATATTTTGTTAGACATTATAAAAGAGAAAATGTTTGCATTTATGATTTAAATCGATTCCGTTAATCAAAACACCAATGTCTGTCCCCATTAGGGATCTACAGGGCTGGCCCATAAAATATTCAAACATTTGTATCTCAAAAATTAACCACAGTTTAGGATTGGTGTAAGAACAAAAAATGTTTGTATTCTTAAGACCTTTTCCTTTGTATTGTTTGAGTATGTTCTGTGTACAGATTTCAGTGATATACTTCTCAAGAAATTATTGATACAACAGCAATAAGGAGTTGAATACCTTAAGCAGTGTTGATCAAGAAATAATTATAAACATGATGATTTTTTTAAAAATTGGTTTGATAATAAGGGCAAGTTCATTCACCGCCATGTAGGCTATAAAATAGTAACTTGTAATAAATGGTGTGCATTTAGGACAGCAGTAGAATCTTGTCATTTTGTTTTTGCTTTCTGATGTAATGACTTGAATTTTAATGAAAAAAATCCATTTACTATAATAAAAAGTACAAGAATTTTTTTTTCAATGTTGAGGAGAAAAGTTTGAAACGTCAGGTGCATGTGATTTATTAAACCAATTAGAATCTTGTGTCTATATAGTTCTTTTTAAATGCTATGAAAAGGTGATGTCGAAATTTTCTGAAAGGAAGTATTATGAAATAACTTGAGAAATGTCAGAAAAAGACAATCATTTGATCATATTGACGGTTTGCTCAGTGAGGTAAATACAGATAAATTACAGGCACCGACATTATACAATTTTCACCTGATAAAATATAGCCTCTACCTGATAATAAGGTAGAGGGGGAATATTTTTTATATTATGAGAAAGATAATATAACCTACGCCAGGTTCCTGTGGGTTAAATGTGGAAGATTGAATGAACTTAGCAATAGTTGTGTTGATCGTCATAACAATATAACATCATCTGTTTAAAAACAGGCATTGTTCTGATCTTCTATGCGTAATTTGCATACTAAACAATATGTAAAACCTCATATTTATTGTTTTTAAATCTTAAGACAACAGTTTTGAGCAGAAACAAAAGCGGTCAAAAAATGTTTACATTTTGATCCTCAAATGAACAAGATGGCAGTGCATCCCCTTAAACAAGGCAAATATGCTTACATATGTATCAATTTAATGTCCATGTTCAGGTATTCTCATAATTTAATGTCCATACATTATTACCAAGCATTATTGGTTTATGTTTTCATTTGGCCAGGGGACCTTAACATAATACGTTTCTTTTGCTTTTGCCATAATCATTATCACCTTTTTATTATTTAATTTGGTGCTCCTATATTACTAGTATGTGTCAACATTTTGAACATGAACATTACCTCAAGTACCAATATAATTTAATAAAAGATGATCTGATGTTTAATATAAAAAACTATCTGATGCTTATACACAATAATTTCCACTTACTTAATAAATAGTTAAGTTACCTAAACTGTTATTTTTGTTCTGCATTAGTGTGTAGAGAGAGAAAAAGGTCTCATTTTACAATAAAATACCGAAAACATTTCTTTTTTTAAGTCTGACAACAATTTCCAATAATTTAAAAAGGCCTAGACACAATTAGAGATAAATATTTTTTATTCTTTATGTATCAAAAAGTTTTCTTGCACAATTAGACTGAATGACTAAAATTTGATTCTAAGAAGTAAGTTATTAGAGAAATACACAGTGGTAGCAATTCATTGTTAAGTAAACAAACCTAGTTTTATATTTGTTTATAGAAAATGGAAAGTAAGGAATTACTATTTGTTTAACAAAATAACTCCTGGCAAAAAAAAAATAAATAGATTCAGTGTGTTCATAAATAATATAATCAACAGAAGAAAGCATCAAATTTATACCAGTTTAACACATCTGTAAATAATAAAAAGACTCGAGCTTTATTAACAAACAAAGAATTAATAAATCTATATATTGCCTGTAACTCGATCAAAGTTTGACATGTAAATTTTAAAAATACATTTAAAATTCTCAAACTAACTATTCTGGACATGAAGAAAACGGAAAAAAAAACTTAAAGTGTTCAGTCTATGTCCTCTATTCCATATTATTTGATGCATCTAAGATCTTAAATAGGATGTCCAAAAAAGACTTCTCTTTATAATTGTTACATGTCTTCGATATTGCGTGCATTTTCTTTACAATATTCTAGAAAGAGATAGGTGACATATATAGGTGAACAATGTGGCCTATGTGCCTCTTGTTTTATACTGCCTCAAGTTTAAGGTCAGTTAGGGCTATATATTTTTAAACATTTATTCGGAAACATCAGTTGTAATTATAATTATATCTATTTACTTTATTAATGTTTTATTTATAATTCTCCTTGTTGAGAACAGAAAAGAGTCTGATTCCTGAAGCATCAACTCGTGTCAGTACTTTCAGTACTTTGATTATAATATATTTTCAGTTTTTGCACAAACAACTTAGCCGAATCGGCCTATTTTCAGTAAGGGTGAGCACATTTAGGAAGCTTTAAAACGGGTTCTTGTCATAAACTTACTGATACTTGCAGTGTGTAAAGATGATTCAAAATAAAATTCTAAAAATGTTTTTATTGTGATGTATATTATTATTTCATGAAAATGAACTTCTGACTTTAATTTAGTTGTTTGTTTCAAAACTGTGCCCCTCTCTCCATTTAGATGAATTCCGAGACTGAGGTATCAGGGGTCCGTTTCTCAAAAAGGCGTAAATCTGGGACTTAGTTAGTCCTACTACATGTAACGAGGTTACACCAATATTTTGTTGGATCTATGTTGCGTTTCTGAAAGAGGCGTAAGTTAGGGTTTAAATGTCGAATTACTTAGACATCTCCGCCGAGTAGTAAGCATGCTCATATCGTATCGGATCAATTTTTCAATTCACAGTACATGTAGTACATGTACTAAAAAGTACGCATATTATACATTCCCACTGAATGTGCATACTTCAAGTTGTTCATACATGTAACATTTTATATCAATGAAAGTAGAAGAAATGCTTATACACTTCTTAACATAATAAACAGTTGATATGAGAGCGGCACATATAAGAGGTTTCAGAAACCAAATATGTGACAATTAAATGCATTGTACATGTGGGTGATAATGATACAATTGTATAATATTAATTGAACGAAACAATACATAGAAATTAACTTCAATGTTCGTGTAAACTTCAAATATTTATAGAATGCAAGGGGAGTGTACAATAGATATGCCCGCATACGTCTTCAGAATGATAAGTATGCTTCCTATTGCTATTTCTATTCCTATTGAACCAACTGATATCGAAAATATCTACTTTATAAATATCATTTCATGAACCTTGTCTATGTCTACAAAAGGAAGAAAAGTTCCATCCTCTGTTCCAACACTGAAAGAATGTAAACAATGACATAGAAAGGATTCTTGATTTTCTGCGATTCAAATGATAATGGTTTTGAAAAATAGATTCAACAATTAACAACATAGGAATTATCAACATTTGAGGCCAGAGTCTCCCCAACTTCCTTTCCTGTTTTTGGTTAAATCGATTAATTTGGGTTTTTTTGTGGGGGGGGGGGGGGGGGGGTTGTTGAAAGCAGGCTTGGGGTAATGCTAAATGTAATGGTAATGCATTGCAATGCATTACATGTTTTCAAAGTAATGCTAGTAACGTGTAATGCCACAAAATTAGCATTACAAGTAATGATAATGTAATTCATTACTTTCCAAAATCTAGTGTAATGCTGGCATTACATGGCATTAGTTTGCATTACATTGCTTATTTATGCATGTTCACTTTAAAAAAATGTGATGAATAAATGAATAGTTGAAATTGAATTTGACTAAATTTATTTTTTAAGAAGAAAGAAATAATTCTTGAGATAAAAATGTTTCAATTGTATTATAAAAAAAAAATTTTAAAAATTCATTTTTGAATTGTTGATATTACTAAATATAACAGCACAATTTCATAACATTTTTAAGACTGTTGTTATTAAGAGTTTTTAATCATTTAAACAATTTACTCCAATCAGTTTGCACTTCAATAAGAAATGTTTCAACAACACACTATGCCCCCAGAATAATTTAAGTATCAAAACAATCCATTGTTATAAGAAGTGCTAAACACCCCAATCCCCTTCCCTTTGCTATGTCCCAATAGAATAGAAGACAGACATGCACCTTTAAAAGCAAAATGAATGCACTGTCCATCCATGATGAAAATCAATATCACTTCCAATATTATAACCCATTTGAAAATAATATCACTTGCTTATACTCTCTCTCTCTCTCTCTCTCTCTCTCTCTCTCTCTCTCTCTCTCTCTCTCGTATATTAAGTACACTGTACATTAGTTTGGACTGATAGAAAATACAAGATTCATATCCTAAAATAAAGATTGTCAAACAGTACTTTTCAGTCCACGCTTCGACTGCTCCTGTTAAACATTTATTTAGTATAGCTGGGAAGATTTTCAAGCTAACAGGATGCAGTTAAAAGATGAACCCTTTGAAACTTTGATTATAAAGTGCAACAGCAATCTTTTGTCTTAAAGTGTCCTCAGTAGAAAGAAATACGATTCAAATACAGTATCTCAAGAAATATAACTGGGAAAAACCATCTGTTTATGAATTAATACAATTAAGTGTCCAAAATTATAAAGATTAGTGTAATCTGGGGAAATATCTCTATTTAGCTTTTGATAACCGCAACATTATTCCATAAATTGATTTTTCTTATGCTTGTAATACTGTGTCTCTATTTCGTATCCTACATTGTATCATGCCAAATGTCTATAAATATCATTTTACTTATGTAATATGTTGTTAATAATGCCACAAGATGATTATATATTGAGCAAATAAAGAACGACTCTTGTATAGTCATTGAATTTGAACCTGATACTGAGCATGAACCTGTAGATATGTTAAAGAGTGTTTTATATTTGAAACATTTGCAAAAACTCTTTATGAGCTTTACTTTTTTAAAACAAAGTAATGGTAATGGTAATGCATTACTTTACTCATGTAATGGTAATGTAAAGCATTACTTCCAGAAAATCAAGTTATGGTAATGGTAATTTAATGCCCAAATTCATGAAGTAATGGTAATGTAATGCATTACTTTACAATGTAATTCGCCCCAAGCCTGGTTGAAAGTAATATATACTTTATAGAGGGAATAAATTGCCCTCGTTTAATTTTAAGACTTGTTGATTTTCATTGTCTAATATTAAGTATCTTAGGTACCAGCTGTGACAGGGCGAATTCACAACAGAGCAAAAATGTTTGCAAGTGTAGAAGGGCGGAAATTATACGGGACAAAAATAACCCTGTTAAACTATAACCTATGGTATCTTGATTAAAATAAAGATATAAAAGCAGTTATCTAAGAACACCCTACCTATTTGAAGAGAGTTTTATAAATAAAAGGTTTTTAAAATTTAATGGAAAAGGCATCTAAAAAATCCCATATCCCCTTCCGGATAAGACAATTTGCATCTTTGCGGTTTTTACAAGTGCATTTGAGTTTTACTTTTTTCCCTACCTGATTTGGGTATTTGGAGTTACAGTGGTTTGTATAATAAGTTTGACAAATGCAAGCTATTTAAATTTGTAAATAATGCACACTGTTGTAAAAGAATGCATAACTTGTGTTCTTTTAAAAATAAAGACCTGAAATTTTGACACAACCATTACCAGTGTTTAGGTTTTATGTCAAACAAAATTCAAGGTCATATCAACTGGTCAAACGTCAAATATGATGACGGCATCTAGGATTTTTATCAATTTATATCTCAGTCAAACACACTTAAGCTTTAATTAATATAAAACCGATTGTTAAATTTTCTTTATTTTGATATATTTTAATTACAGGGTCATGACAATCATAGTGTTGAATTTTATTTAGATTTTAATGATACATTTTCTTTTTAGATGCCGTTAAGTACTGCAAATGTTCGTCTTAAAGGAGTATTCACAAGCACTAGTTTTACATTATATCGCATGAGAAATTATCTTAAGTTACCAGTTAGAATTTATTTCAGTATTTTTAAGTAACAAGAAGGTCTTCTTTTTAAATAGCAGCACAAATATTTGTATTATATTGATAAATAATTTAATAGCATAGAAAATTATAACAATGACTATTTCATTTTACACTTCACTGAAAGGAGATTCCAATGGTAGGTTTGGGGAGATGTGGGCAAACATTGTGAGGTCGGATTTTTTTCTTCAAATTTTACGTATTAAAAGATTTCATTCCCAAAAAAAAATTCAGAAAAATTGAATTACAGGAAAAATATAGCTTATCTGTTTTGTACTACCCTAAATAGGAAAACAATTGAACACTTCATCCTAGAATTAATAAAATTAATGAACTTGATTTCCGAAAATTCAAGGTGTGCTTGTGAAATTTCAGAATCTTCAAAAACCTTGACAAACGCTTGACAATAGATCTAAACTTGATGCACACTCTGCACGCTTCTAAAACATATTTCTAACTAATATTTTTACAAACAAAAATTGATTTTATCAAAATGCGAGTTCATAAACATTAAAAATACATGTAGCTTTCATATCGTTTTGTTATGATACTAGAAGTAAAAAATTGAAAAAGAGAATGCATAAGTGTTGTAAAATTGTAAGTAATATAGACTTGTCAATCTGTCAAAATTTTAGCAAAACCTCAAGAAAATTGCTACAAAGTTATTTACCGCTGAAATCAAAGGTGTTTTTTATATACAAATAACATATTAAAACTATACATTTGTATGATATGCGGAAAATATTTTTTGGGGTAAAACATGGATTTCATTGAAAAATCGCGGAAATCTGGAAAAAATTAATAACCAAATAAAATCAATGAGTATTAATTTATGCTGTTTTGAAATGAAATGAGTTCATATGTACAACTGATCAAAACGCTTTTACAACAAATATTGAAGGTATTTTGGGGTAAAAAATAGCATTTTCATTGAAAAATCGCGGGAATCTGGAAACATTGTATAAATTGGTATCACCTTATTCTAAACTTTATTTTAAGTTTTATTTCGTCCAAGTAATACATGTAAAACAATTTTAACAGAAATATTTAAGATTATTTTGGGTCAAATTTTGCTTTTTATGTATTGTACATTTATTAAAAAATTGTGGAAATGTGGGAAAAAGTAAAACCAATATCAAATCAATATGTAACGACTTATCTTCACCCAAAATTACAGAATAGTATTTAAACACTTAAAATAATAACATAACATGAAACATTGGTCAAATGTATGGCATTTTTTAAAATTGTTTTTCATTTTTATTTTTTTTATATTTTTTTTTTCAATCAAGGCAATTAAGAAATAATTAAAAACCAAATCAAATCAATATGGTATCAGCTTATTTTATAACCCGATAACAAGATTGGATATGTCAATTGATGCAAATTGTTTGCATCACAACCATGACAAATGAAATGGGAATGGAAAACCCTAAATATCTTATCCGGAGAGGGATAGGGGATTTTTTGGTGGCTTTTCCTTTAACTTATGGAAACCTTTCATTCATAAAACTTTCTTTAAAAAGGAGGGGTTCTTAGAGTATTGCTTCTATATCTCTATTCTAATCAAGATGCTATATACAGGGGTATGATCACCCTAAGTAAACTTTGCCCTTCTACACCTGCAAACAGTTTTGCCTCGTCGATAATTCGCCCAGTCACAGTTCTGTTTCAGGTTACTTAATATTGGACATTGAAAATCGCAAAGTCTTAAATTTGCATGCTGACAACAAGGGTGAAAAGGTTGAAATTTAAACGGCGAATAATTCCCAGTATACAGTAGATATTAATTTCAATACACCCTTCCCCCCAAAAAAACCCCACACAAAACAATACAATCAATTAATTAAACCGAAACAGGAAAGAGAGTGCGGGAGACCCCGGCCTCAAATATTGATAATTCCTGTGTTGTTAATTGTAGACAATTATCTTTTCAAATTTTTATCATTTAAATCGCAGAAAATCAAGAATCGTTTCCATGTCATAGTCTTAATTCTTACAATATTGAACCAGAGGATGAAACTTTTCTTTCTTCTGTAGACATGGACAACGTTCATGTACATGTTTTTTTCGATTTCAGTAGGTTGCTGTTTAAATCATAGTCATATTATTGTGATAAATAAGTTAGTGATATGTTAAAAAGTATCAAGCCTTACCGCAGCATCTGAAAATATATAAATATCTATATGAAGCATACTAATCATTCTGCAGACGTATGCAGGCATTTCTACTGTACCCTGCCCCTGCAACCTATAGATAAATATTTTCAATTTTACACGAATATTGGAGTTACTTTCTATGCATTGTTTTGTTCAATTGTGTACAACTGTGCTTAAGTATCGTCTGAAATGCATTCAATTGTCATATATTTGGTTTTTGCAACCTCTTATGTCTGCATCTTTCATATCATCTGTATTTTCTCTAAAATTTTATTATGTTAAAAAGCGTATAGGCATGTTTTCTACTTTCATTAATATAGACTCTTAACAACTTGAAATAGGTACATTCAGGGGCAAAGTATAACGTGTACATTCGAGTAAATGAACTATGAACTGGAAAATTGATCCACAGATAATCACAGCCTCAACGCAAAACAAAATAGGATATGTGCATGCTTAGTACTCAGCGGAGATTTCAAAGTTCTTCGACATTTAAACCCTAACTTACGGCTCTTTCAGAAACGCAACTTAGACACGACTAAATATTGGTGTAACTTCGTTAGTCGGCCCACCTTAAGCTCAAATTTACGCCTTTTTGAGAAACGGGCCCCAGTGGCGTAAAGGGTCGTACACCCAGACTAAGCGCTGCGCCAGTGTAAATATGGGACAAGTTCGAATATTTGCATTTCTCTAAAGAGCGCATCTTCGCGTCCGATTAAAGTTAACCCAAAAATTTACGTAAGTTCGGACGTAAACATATGTAAGCATATATATTATGAAACGAGGATTGTAATTTATCAATTAATTTACATGTATTGTCGTATTCATATACTGAGAAAGAACGATTGATACTTTTAATTCTTGAATTTGATTGGCGCGGGAGTTTCTCCCGAATCAATGCGCATACGGGGGTATCTCCCAAATTAATGTGCACGAGAGATGTAAAGAGAGAGAGAGAGAGAGAGAGAGAGAGAGAGAGAGAGAGAGAGAGAGAGAGAGAGAGAGAGAACATAAAATACTAACTTTACCTTTTAAAAATCGTTCATAAAGATTGCTTCCAGAGAAAATAATTTTTGGAGTAATATTTGTTTTTTGTAATTTATATATGGACAGTATATTTTTATAACCTACGATGTATGTACTGGTACATGTAGATGCATTAATATTGAGTGCAAATAATACTGAAAATCAAGGTCGATTAAAATCACTGATACTAGTGCACAATCATAAACTTTATTTGTGATTCTCTCTTTTAAAGTGAAGATATGTTATTGATACGTGTTTTTATAACTACAAGAATGATTACACATTAGAGTTTAGACAAGTCTGCAATTCAAACTGATTTGATAAATAAAAATTCTAATTTCTATATACTAGATACAGAAAGTGTAACTTATCATAATTCATGTACATGTATAATAATTCATTATATTCCGTTAAAATACAAAACATCGCGAAATGACTGAGAACAAAAATTCATTAATTTTGTTTAATAACCCTTAAAATTCATTTCAGTTGAAATGTGCAATGACAAAGAGCGACAAAGGTCAGAAAATTGGATTTAAACATCCAATTTACAACATGATAACTTATGAATTTACACCGACCCAGTAAATTCAAAATTTTTAATATGATAAAAGTAATAAAATAACAGATATATTTTGGATTACCTAATTACTTCAAATGATATATTGATAATTCTATTGAGCGAATAGTGATACGAGAAATTTTTTTTTGCTTTGATGGATAGGTATCCCTAGAAAATGTACTGGAATTGATTTATCAACCTAAAATTGAGAGCGAGTGAACAAGGTGCCCCTACTGTGGTTCCAATATCTTATAAAAGCATATGCCATGTTAATAAATAAATTAGATAGACAGAAGATATACGCTCTGAAGGAAAGTTAAAACTAGGTTCTTACGTCATGAGCTGTTTCATAGAGCTACGTTCATGACTTCTTGAGGAGACCTCGACAAACTGATCGCACATTAAATATCATAATATCCAATATACTACTCCATCGATTACAAAAAAGTCATTAGTTACTTTATGAGAAAGAAAATGTAAAATAGAGCACCGTTGCCAATTTTTATAGAGTACTAGATTACGAAATTTTTCCAAAACGCCAAAGATCTAGAAATGAGATCGCTAGCGTGCTGCGACTATCCTAACCACAAGCTCTACAAAATATATTATCTTCAGAAATTTTTATCATAATGCATAAACATTTTCAGATCTGAATTGAAATAGGTAGATATTACAAAGCACAAGTTTTTGTCTTTTTACGCGGATTTTTCACGATTTTATTGCATCTACAACATTTCTTTTGGATCAACCCTCGTATTTCAACCAAAATAATGCCGAGTAAGCCCGCTTTTAAATTAAAATTGTACATGTATCAGACGAATAATTCATTTAAGATTTCCATGTGTTTTTGACACTAAAAAATACTCATTGCGCTGGTATTCCAGAAAATCATAAACACTTTACCTTATTTTGGTTTCCGTTTAATGTTTTATCTATTAACCTTGTTATTATGTGCTTTTTTTCGGTAAATTTTTGAAGGAAAAGGATTATTATTGTAAAATTTTAATCTTTTTCAGTTTTTACATATTGAAACAAGAATTTATCAAATCTTAAATATTTTAAAGTGAAAGTTATTACAATTGCTACTTCCTCTAAAATTGAACTTATTTTCACATGCTACATACACCTATACATAACAGAGTAATAGAAACAATTTTATGCATTTGCAGTGCTGTGTTGTCAAGGACTTATGCTAAAGATGTAGTCTAATGTTTGTGCCTCTAGTTACGCCGCTTCATGAAATGTAAAATACGCCTAACTAAGTTTCGTTGTAAGTCCTCTGACTCAAGTTAGGCCCAAAAGTTAGGCCTCTTTTTTAAAACGAGCCCCCGATCGATTACAGAGTCTCTAGCTGTATTTAGGTCGTCGCCTAGGCGACAGTACTTGTACTTGCAGAGCTGAAAGTACACACGATTAAACGTAACTGTGTTATGGTAACGGACACATCTTAAATTGATTTATTCATGAACAATGTGTTAACAAGATGGTTCCGATAAATAGTAAATATTAAACTTAATTTTTCTTTTATACACGGTCGTCCTATTTAGCATAAAGTTTATTACTCAAAGGCGTCGAAACGGGTGGGGGGGGGGGCAGAGTTTAAAAGTTAATGTAATGCATAACCAAACCCCCCTTTTAGCTCATCTGAGCTGAAAGCCCTAATGAGTTTTTCTAATTACTTTTTGTCCGGCGTCCGTCCTTCCGTCCGTCTGTCTGTCTGTCTGTCTGTCTGTCTGTCTGTCTGTCTGAAAACTTTTTTACATTTTCGACTTCCTCTCAAGAACTACTAGGCTAAGCTCAACCAAACTTGGTAAAAAGCATCATTGAGTGAAGGGGATTCAAGTTTATTAAAGATGTGCAACGCCCTCTTTCAATGGGAGATAATTAAAAGTTATTTTTAAAAAAAAAAAAAACCATTAGCCAGAAAAGCTGCCACTTGTTCGAAAGTATCCTTAGGTAGGATATATTTTTTTCAAACCATGATCCCCAGGGGTATGGTGGGGCCACAATGGGAGATCTAATATTTACATAGAAATATATAGAGTTAATCTTTTAAAATCTTATTCTCAGAAATCAATTGGCCAGAAATACTGAAACTTATGTTGAAGCATCCTGAGATAGGGTAGATAAAAGTATGTGCAAAATATGATTCCCAGGGGTAGGGTGGGGCCACAATGGGTGGTCTAATTTTTACATGGAAATACAAAGAGTAAATCTTTAAAAAGCTTATTCTCAGACATCAATCGTCCAGAAAAGCTGAAACTTTTGTTAAAGCATCCTCAGGAAGAGTAGATTCAATTCTGTTCATATCATGATCCCCAGGGGTAAGGATTAGCTACAATATGGGTCGAAAAATTACATAGGAATATATAGAGTAAATCTTCTCAGAAAACAATCGGCCAGAAAAGCAGGAACATATATGGGAGCATCCTCTGGTAGGGTCGATTCAAGTTTGTTCAAATCATGATCCACAGAGGTAGGGTGTAGCCACATAAGATTATATGGATGAAAACCTTAAAAATGTTTTTCCTCAAAAACCAATCGGCCTGAAAAGCAGTAACTCATGTTGAAGCATCCTCAGGTAGGCTACATTCAAATTTGTTCAAATCTTGATTCTCCGGGGTAGGGTAGGGCCACAATCAAAATTTTTACATATGAATATATAGAGTAACTTTTCAAAAATCTTCTTCTCAGAAACCAGTCGGCCAGAATAGCTGAAACAAGTGTATAAGCATACTCTTGTAAGGTAGATTCAAGTTTGTTCATATCATGATTCCAAAGGGTAGTGTGGGGCCATAAAGGGGGAGGGGTGGTTGAATATCTACATAAGATTATATAGAGAAAAACCTTTTAAAATCTTTTTCTTAAAATCCGATCACCCAGAAAAGCTGTAACTTGTTTGGAAGCATCCTCAAGTAGGATAGAAATCATGATTCCAAGGGGTAGAATGGATGCACGTTTGGGTGTAAAATTTTTACATAGGAATACGTTGGGAAAAATCTTTAAAAATTTTCTTCTCAGAAACTGATTGGCCAGAAAAGCTGAAACTTATGAATAAGCACCTTTAGGTAGGGTAAATTCAAGTTTGTTCAATAATAAACACAAGAATATCCAGGGGAACAAAAATTGACCTTTTATACAAGAATTATTATACTTTATGGTCCAGATACAGTCAGTTCAAGCACATTTTTTACAACATACACCGTAGAAAAGCATATCATTTAAATCTCATAGCATAGCATTGTAATTTCATATTATATCATTTGAATCCCATACCATAGCATACTATTTTATACATTCTCATTCGTCATATCATACCATAGCATAGCATACAGCATGATTTTTACCCGGTTTTAAATGCTTTTATTTAAAAGAATAAATGATCATATTGCAGATCAGTGGTAAACTTTGGCTTCTAAATATTTTACTTCAAAATGATATGTTTGTACACAGAGCTGGGCCCTTGCTCTAGTTTGTTTATATTTCAAATGGCCAATAGGGCATTACAAGTTATGAATCTTAAGTGGAATGTAATAAATTCATGTGAACAAAAACATGACTCAAACTGTATCTTGTTTATAATTCTACGATTGTCAAACGCTGCAATTAGGGTTGAACATTAGGGTTGAACATTAGAATGTTCTAGCTTTAACTGTTAAACACTTGTACAGAAGAATTAAAAAATGATATGTTGTACTCTCTGGTGCCCCTTATATGATGAATTTTATAACATCGATACCAATTTTGATAGTTATTCAAACACAAGTGAAAAAATGACGTCTTTTAAACACTTTTCATAGTTTTGACACATAGATATTATGAGGTTAAAAGCATTGTCGTTGTTCTTAAAGAATTATTGCAGCAGAAAATTATCTATTCTTTTAGCCATTTGTGGTTTTTTTGTTTGTTTTTGTTTTTTGTTTTTTTGTTAATAAAGATGAAAATATTGGGTAAGCTTTAGTAAAATTGAGCGATATGCCCGTCAATACATGTACATTGTCTATCTTTTTTATAGCTTTTTAACACATCATTGACAACATTTTTCAGTTAAGTTTATTCATCAGACACGTGAATAACTTTATGAAACATCATATGAATTCACGCCAGGTAAAGGACAGTCGTTTATAATGGAGAAGACAAATGACATTTTTTAATGTTTTAAATTTGAGTAATTGAGTGTATTGAAGTACAATATTCTTCTTTCACATATAGAATTTGTTTTAATGAAATACGTCAATAACTAGTAAATAGTTGAGGGAGAAAATGTACCATTATTATCTCATGTATTTTGATCGCTTCATAAAGTGGTGGGGAGGGAGCTAAAATGAAGGGAACTGGAAGTTAACCGTGAACCCCTACCGAAAATGTTGTTATGATCTTCTTTTCGGTAAAAAATGGTTTTCCCTAAATGTAAATATGTCAAAAATTAAGTATGTTCATAAAGAAGTGTAAAATTCAGATATTTCTTTTTTTGTTAATCTACCGAGGGGTCATATGGTAATATACCCTTTGAACGCCCATATTAAGCCCGTGTTGAGCAGGTAAGCAATGTGGCCCATGGGCCTCTTGTTAATATATATTTTTGTAAGTGTGTTTGCGAATGTATGTGGTTTTATTTTTATTTTCATTTATCTATTTTATTTCATTTTCAAGGTCTTATATTGTGTGTTTGCTTGTGTTAAAATTAAATTTGATTTAAAAAAGACATAAGAAAACGTAAATTTAAAATGACTTTAATTTCAATCATCCCCTTAACTTGCTTTATCGTTTTGAATAAACACTATATCAGCGAAGATTTGTTTTATAGAACCATTGCCAGCACCATGGAGAGAGAGTGATGAATTTTCCCTGATGGTACGTATTTACAAAGAAAGACAAATATTCATATACTTTTATAATGAGTTTATTTTTCCTTTTGCTTTTTTTTTTATATGAATTAAGTTACAATGATAGGCATGTTGTTTTAATGTACTAATTTCTAAAAAAAATTTAAAAAGTTGTAATACTGTACATAAAGTTTTTTATAGTCCATGGTAACCAAGTACAAATTACTGAATTTTAGAACATACCAAGTAATAAGTGTAAATCATTTACGTTTTGCATTTAAAAAGGAACACTACAAAGCCAAAAAAGGGAGGAAATACACAAATATATCGACATTTCTAAAATGTTTATGAATATACATATAGGTAGATATATTTAGATAAAGAGAGACATAAATAGAGAGATACAGAGACTGACAGAGATAGACAGAGACAGCGAGAAGGGGGAGAACGAGAGAAATTAAAAATATCTATATTGTGTAATTTTAAATTTGCTTAATAATTTTTGCTGAAGTGAGTTGAAATAATGTATGCATATTCCCAAGGCTTGCCAAGCGAACATTAGTGCCATTTCAACGAGTTGAAAAAGCAAAATAAATCTTCCCATTAAAGATGTTTTATATATCCAAAAAGATTTCATATATGTATGGGACTTTTGAGATTTTTTTTAGCTTAATCGATAATGCAACGTTGTGTTATGCGATAATTGAAAGCACTTATATGTGTCAATCATACTTACTTTGTATTTTTGTTTATTAAAGATTCAGTTCAAGCAACCGAAGGAAAAATCAAAGCACTGTTAAGGCTTTAAAATTCTCTGTGGTCGCGCCGACCAGAAAGTACGGTAAATGTTAACTATGGCATCACACAAGACATCAAGTCATCAAAAATACTTAAAATAAAGTATATCGCGTTTGTTACCCGTTCGAACGCAATAAACTTCGTTAACGGTTACCCCAGAGTGTATATTTGTAGTCAAATAAGTCCAACAACGTAAAATACAAAAAAACAACTGACTAATCGCAATGCACTTGTCGATGTGACGTTATACTTTAAATAGTGTCGCATTTTATGTGTTGTGAGAGGCGGATCAATCAATCTTATAACATTGGAAAAAGCAATTTACAAAATAAAAAAGGGTAATCTTAAAACAATTATTATACCATTAAATTTTATTTATTATGCTTGTTTTGAACCTGTATGTAATTTTATTTTAAAGCGTGTATTATTTTTTTCTAGAGTGTCCCATTGTTAGCAGATCGTTTTTTTTTATTCTTATGAAGCAGAATTTATTCAAAAACTTTTACATGAAAAAAAATAAATCACTCGCTGTGGTTTTTAACTCAACATTCATATATATTGACGAATAATTTTCAATTTACAATTGTTATTTCCATACTTCCGTTGACTCGATGTATCCCAGTGAACGTGAAATAAAAGATACCACTGAGTCTGCGTCATCTGTTTCATGTTTGGATATTTAACTGGATATGGACATGGTAACCTGACAACAAAACTTAATGATAAACGCGAGGATTTTATTTTTTCTATAGTCAACTTTCCTTTCTTATGTAGCAATATACCTTCATCACCTGCATGTGGTGTTTTTGTCTCTCAGTTAATTCGATGCACAAGTTTCGAACAGTTTCTATGGCGATGCAAGCTACTGACGAACAAGTTGATGAAAACAGGACTATCAACAGTCTAATCTGAAGTCATCTTTTAGTAAGTTCTATGGTCGATACAACGACCTTGTCAGCAAACATAATCTTCTACTGGGTCGCATGCTGACTGACGTTTTTCAGACTAATTGTTAGACAATAATTATTCACCTAATTGTCTACGGACTTTTCCGGTTTTTCCCCGATTATGACAAAGAGCACACGGTGTTAGAGCAGGGTTCTAATGAGTATATAAGTGGTGTAATTTTGACCGATTTTTTTTGTACTTAAAATTTGTTAAATTATGACACTGTATGTTATGGCACAATTTTTAATATTTTGTTTTAATTTTGAAAGTTTATTAGATTAATTGTTCCCGGAATTATGTAAATAATTTCATTAGCCCTGTAATTATATTGCATGTAGATATACATTGCAAAAGCGACACTGCAATTACTCAGATGACCAATAAGGCTCATGGGCCTCTTGTTACAACTGCCATTGGTGTTTTGTCCAATTAACTAACAAACAAATTTGTGAACAGCCAACTGAAACTTGTGTATAAGCATCTTCAGGTTGTGTGAATTCAGGTTTGTTCATTTCATGATTCCCGGGGTAGGGAAAAACCACAAAGGGGTGTTTAATTTTTACATAGGAATATAAAGAAAAATCTTTTAAAGTCTTTACAAAAACTATTTCGCCAGAAAAGCTATGACTTTTAGGTCGGAAGCATCCTCAGGTATTGGAAGTTCAGGTTTGTTCAAATCATGATCTTTGATGGGAGGATGGGGCCACAACAGTGGGGGGACGAATTTTTATATAGGGATATATCTAAAAAATATATTTTAATGTCCTCTTGTTAAAAACCAACTGGCTGGAAAATCTATAACTTGGTCGGAAGCATCCTCAGGTATTGGAAGTTCTGGGGGGGGGGGGGGGGGGGGTTTATGGTAGGATGGGGCCAAAACAGTGGGGGGCGAATTTTTACATAGGAATATTTCTTTAAAAAAAAATTAAAACCCAACTGGCTAGAAAATCTGTAACTTGAAGGGAAGCATTCTCAGGTAGGGAGATTTAAGTTGGTTTAAATCATGATTTCCAGGGGAAAGATGGGACTACAAATGTACAATGGGTTGATCGAATTTTACACATCATTATTTCAAGAGAAAATCTAAAAATCTTTCAAAAACCAATTAGCTAGAATAAATGACACACGTTGAGAAAACATTTTTAGGTAGAGTAAATACAAGTGTTTAAATCATGAACCCTTTAGTAGGATGAAGCCACGGTTTGGTTTGGTCGTTTGAATTTTTACACTAGCATTAACAGAAAAAAAGTTTCTTCTCAAAACCCAGTTCGCCGTAAAAGCTTGTGTTAGAGAATTTCTGGTAGTAGAGATTCAAGTTTGCTTATATTATCATGATATCTGGGGGTAAGATGGGGCCAATGGGGAGGGGGGCTGAATTTTTACATAGGAATGAATAGAGTAAAAAACTTCAAATAATCTTTTCAAAAACCATGTTTACAGAACGATTGAAACTTGTGTTTAATCATCCTCAGATAATGTGAATTCAATTTATTTTTAAATCATGATTCCTGGGGTAAGGTGGGGCCACAGCGTAGAAGGTGGTAATGTGGAGGTTTCATTGTCAAATTAAGAGTTAAACATTTAAACAGTTACATAAATAATGATTCAAATCACGCAAAGAATTATAATCGGCAGAACAATTCGCCCTTTAAAAGTAAAGCTTATTCATGCTTTGTTATTTCAAAAATCAACGAAACTGTGCGATACATATTATTAGGGTCTTCCGTTTCCAACGGAAGACCCTCAACGTAAGACCCTCTTGTTATTCTATTGGTTCTTTTTAGGGTTTTCCGTCTTCAGCGGAAGACCCTTCTATTATTCTATTGTTTCTTTTTCACTTTTCTTATAAGGGTCTTCCGTTATTTGGTTATTCTTCCGTTATTGTTTCGTTAGGTAACTTTTGACATATTATTTTTCTTGTTTTTTTTTCTTTCAAACGATTTTTCAAAACTAAATATTTTAAAAACAATTCGACGAATTTTTACGAAAATTTTACAGATAGAATATCAGTACCTAAAGCTATGCATATGCATTTTTTCGAATATGACGTCACTTTTGTTCGTAAACGTCGTTCAATTTACTTTTTTTTTACATTTTGTCCACCAAATATTAAAATAATGGTTGAAGATAGAAACTTCAAATTTTCAGCAATTATGGATCTACCTTTGGAAGGATGCCCTTAAGTTGAATGATTAACGTCCGTCACTTCCGGTCGTCACCGAAAGGAAAGACAAAAAATCGATTTTTTTCAACTTTTTTATTTTTTAATATTTTTATGTAAATTGATAGTGACCCTTTCACTGATTCAGAATATGTATTTTTTTTTAATCGATCAACGCATTATCGAGATATCTAGCATCAAAGTTTTAAAGCGAGAGTCCGAATAGCTTAGTCCTTAGAGACGTGTACATTTGCCCAGGCGACCCGTGTTCAAGCCCAGAATGCCGAATTTATGACATTTTCAAACCTCACTAACGATGTTCTGAACCTTAACGGATTTTTTTTTTTTTTGGTTGATGACATCATTTATGTTTTTGAGATATTGACATTTGAAGGAATTCTAAGATGTTGGTTTGTCCAAGAGTGTTATCATGAACTACTGACGATATCGATTTCAAAATTTCAAGGTTGAAAACAAAAGATTGTTAAATTGTACAAAAGCATTCATATTTGCCTAGCATAAGAATTACTGGAGCTCGGTAGGGATCGAAAATTGAGATAAAAAAGCGTTGTAATTTTGCACGGTTTTCCTAGTTAATCTTTTTTTGCAAATATTTTGTTGAAACATGTAGAAGACAACAGATTTGAATTTACAATTTCTTTTGTTTGAGATCGAGAAAAAGGGGCTGGCCCCTCAAATTAGGAATCCAGAGAACTTGAAAGTTTTTACTTTATTACCCGAAAACGGTTTAGATTTCGATATGGCTATCGCTTGAAAAGTTGTTCCTTTTTATCTTTTGAATGTCGTTACAATAATATTTTGTGCTGGTATTGCGCAATATGAGCGTAAAAGCAAGACTTTTTACTATATATCTGTTTTCATTTGGCAACTAAACGAGATCTCTTTGCGTATAACTGACATAAAGCTACCGTAGAGAGTGCACCAGCTTACAGTGTACATATATGGAAAAAATATAAACATTCTCATTCTCTTCTATAGTGAAACACATAATTGATAAACGAACAGCAGCTATGCAATGCATTTTAATTGCAGTTAAAATCTAACTGGATTTCGAGCTTTGTATGTGACCAATTACGTATCCGATTCATTGCCCGCGGCCGACGAAATACTGTTATCGTACTACATTTGGCTGTGTATTCTTTTTAGCGCTGTTTGCGGAATGCAGCAATCGCTAAATCAAGTACATCGCCAAATGTCATGCATATATGTATTAGAATAGTCACATTTAGGAATACGCCAATTGAAATCCACGCAAACTTGTTCAAAAACTAATTTCCGCCAAATATCGTACACGCCAAATAAAATTCGTTTACAGTAGGTCGCGACTGGACTAGCGAGAGGGCTGCTGTTATCCAATACACAAGATTTGCATCTTGCTGTAATGAACACATTGGTTAATTTATTTACCCGCAAGCACAAAGAATTCCTATTTTAACAATATTAAGGTGTAAGTAAAAAAGATGATACCTTAACTAAAGAAGTTACGCAGTTTTAGTCTCGTGTTTTAAGAAGGATGGTTAGTACAAATGTTATGAACTACGGTGTTCATTCTGATCTTGTCTATGTCAGTAAATAATTTATTGTTGGGAAATAGAATTCAGTTATGTTATCAAACTGCAAACATTCAAAACCCACGACGTTGGGTTTACAACATCATTCGCCTAAGGCCGAGAAAATATCGCGCTAGTGGACGAGCGATTCGCCGAGTCTAAGACTGTCAGGCTTCTCCGTTTCTCCGTAATCACACATTTGATATTCATTTATTCTTTGTCAAATTGTTTTTTTTTTCTTTTTGTTCAATTATATCGGTTATAAGTACATAAAACCATTAATTAAGCATTGATTTAAATCATAGTGCGTATCAAAATAAATAAAAAATGTCATCAATGAATGTAATACAACGTTTTATAGCCATACGAGTTGAAAGATAAATACATCTGTTCATTTTGCTGCTAATTTAATGCATTACTACCCACTTCACGGCAATATTCACAACACGATTATACCAACACACACATCTTTTGTATCTGTAATCTGTTATAATTAATCTAGGTTTAACGAATATTAGAATTCTTTTTTGAGTTATGAGAGAGAGAAGGGGGAGCATGAACTAAGCAAAGTTTAGTAAGTAAAGTTAGTTGAAAAAATATTTAAAAAGCGTTCGAGCTATGGCAGTTTGTGTAACAATGTTACATGCTTGCGGTAAGTGCAGGCACGATAAAACTAACACGGAAGAAATGGAAGGAATCAGCAATTATTTCGAATACTTTAATATACCCATGCATTTTTGAACAGGTTTTATATACATTCAAGCCGTAAAAAATGACATTACTGGTTTAACCTCTTCCGAGTCATTAAAATGCATACTCATTGCTGATTTCATTCTTTCATTTATAAATTACATATTTTGGTTATCTATACTACTTTATTAAAATAATAGACTCGAATTTGTTTTAGCTTTAATACCGATAAATCGAAAGAATTCTGTCTTTTGTTGTATATATTTTAAACATCATTATTACTTGAAGATTACCAATTTACGTTTATGTTTTCTCAGTCAAGCTTTGGTAATTGATAATCAACGAAAATTCCTCAAAAAATTCCGGAAATCATCTATTTTTTGGATTCTACAATCTTGCGCATGCGCATTACATTCACACAAAAAACGGGAGGCTCGTTATTTTATGTTTCCACAATATCACATTTGCATGGATCAACTTGGAAACGGTAAAACAAATGCGTGTTAATTTTTATTGATTTTTTTTTGTTCATCAAAGAAAATACGGGATAAAACTCTAACACAGTTTACTATAAAAAAAAATCTCGAGAGTTTCGAATGTCAACAGGGTGTGTAAAAAACGTTTTTGAAATATTTTGTTAAGTCGTACCTAGAATCATTCATTAATCTATCTGTACTTTAGATACTTTTGTTACGAGTTTAAGGACTCTGCGTCATAGAAATACTTCTAGCTTTATTTTCGACATTAACGGAAGACCCACTGGTTGCTTTGCTTAGTTATTATTATTAGGGTCTTCTGTTTGATAGGGTCTTCCGTTTTTTTATTATTTTAATACTTTTTCTTTTTTTCTGACTCCTTTTTTGCTCCATAATTCAAAAAGCTTTTCATCAATTTTAATGAAACTTTATTTTGCACGTTAGCGTCCCTCAAAATTGTTACAGTTTTAACGAGAACGTCACCTCCATTTTGACGATACGTCATTTTTTAAAGTTTAAAAAAGTCATTTTGTCCGGGACTTTTCTCAAAATTGCTTTAAGATACGGGCTTGAAATTTTGAACGGTTATAAATTTCTCATTTTATCTCTGTTATAGGCTGGAAATTAAAATCCGTCACTTCCGGTCAAAGCCGAAAATGATTCTAATTTTTTCGAAAAATTAATTTTTTTGAACAAATAAAAACCGTATGTGCATTTTGTAGAGCTTAATAGGCTGAACCTATCACCGATTTTAAAATCCGACAATGCATTTCATAGATATTGGGGTTTAAAAATAGATTTTTCCGGAAATTTTGAATCCACGTTCTAGGTTTTAAAAAAGTGTAAAGTTGAAAATGAAATTAACTCGTACCAAAAATAATTGTTGTAATGTTTTGCTTTGACACATTTGGATTCTTTGTGTAATGTCGTTCTGAAAATGTAAATGTTTTTGCTAATTCGTACTTAGAATTATTCGGATTTTGTTAAGTTGTTCTTCTAATTATTCGAATTTTTTAAACTATCTGTGTAAGTTACCCTTGTTATTGACTTCAGAACTCTGGTTTTTAAAGAATCATCTAGCTTTACTCACGACATTAACGGAAGACCCACTCGTTGCTTTCAACGAGCTTTGCTCTAGTTATTACTTTCTTACAGATTTTGTGCATACGATTTCTCAGAGATGGCTCGCCCGATTTCAATCAAATTTTCAACAGTGATGCGTTTTTATGTGAAGTTTATTGGGTTTTTTTTAAATTTTCAAAAATTCACTTCCGGTCGAAAGTAATCATCGATAAACGATTTTTAAAAGTGAATTTTGTCTGCGACGTTTCTCAAAAACAAGTAAAGATACAGGGCTGAAATTATTAGAGATGACAGATCCGCCATTTTTCTGGTGTACCTTGGTCAAGAAAATGTTCGCCGTCTTTTCGGACGTCACCGGAAGGAAATATGAAAAATGAAATTTTTCAACTTTAAATTTTTTTTTTAGTTCATATTAAGAGTTGATAGCGACCCTTTCACTGATTCAGAATATGTAATTTGTTTAAAAATCAATGAACGCGTTCTTGAGATATTAAGCATCAAAGTCCTAAAGCGAGCGTTCGAGTAGCTCAGTCATTAAAGTCGTGGACATGTGCACAGGAGACCCGGGTTCAAGCCACGAGTGCTGCATGTTCTTTCTTACTGTTTAATGCTTGGATTCACATATTTATCTTTGAAGTAACAGCTTATGCAAATTTATGAGTTTTAAATTCTTTTTGATAGTATAATCTATGGGAGTCAATTTCAATGTTTTTATTTCAAAAAAAAAACAAAAAGATTATAATTGAACTAAAATATCTAAAACCGACTTTTAAAACCATATCTAACCTGCTCTTGCAATTCTTCGTCTGGTGACATGTATCTTGAATTCATTGAAAGAAATTTAAATTTTTCAAAATCTTTAATCCCTTTTAAATCGTTTTAAAATGTCCTAAAACTAAATTAAAAACATGATTTCTAAGTTGTGCTTGCAATTCTCCGTATGATGACATCTTTCTCGAATTGATTATATGGAATTTAATTTTTTCAAAAATTTTAAACTCATTTAAATCGTGTTAAAAATGACCTCAGAAATAATTATTTCAAAACACGATTTCTAAGTTGCGCTTGCAATTCTGTGTCTGATGACATCTTTTTCGAATTAATTATATGAAATTTAAATTTTTCCAAAATTTAAACTCATTTAAATCGTGTTAAAATGACGTCAGAATGATTTTAAAGCACGATTTGTAAGTTGCGCTTGCAATTTTGCGTCTGAGGACATCTTTTTTGAATTGATTGGATTAAATTTATATGTTTCAAAAATTTAAAACTCATTTAAATCGTGTTAAAATTACCTCAGACTAATTTTAAAACATAATTTCTAAGGTGCGCTTGCAATTCTTCGTCTGATGACATCTTTCTTGAATTGATTAGATGAAATTTAAATTTTTCAAAAATTTTACACTCAATTTTACACTAAATTATGTTAAAATGATCTCGGACATATTTTAAAACACGATTTCTAAGTTGCACTTGCAATTCTGCGTCTGAGGAAATCTCTCTCGAATTGATAGAAGGAAATTTTAATTTTTTAAAAATTTTGAACTCATTTGAATTGTGTTTAAATGACCGCAGGATAATTTAAAAACATGATACTTAAAGGACAGGTGACACAAAATCATTTTCTTTTAAAAACCTTTTCTTTGATAAATATAAATCAGTTTATAACAATTGTCCTACTTGACTAACATCAGATAAGAACACACAGCTCCATTAAAGGTGCCGAAAATCCCAGCTGCAGCAGATCTCCGAGTTTTGCCGATCGTTAATTTGATAAGAAATCCCTGTGTGTTATTTGTCAAAGATGACATAGTCAGCTATCGGCTACATGGGTATAGTCCACTAATGCATTCTCCATAGGCGGTAATGTTAACATTATGTTTCATAGCTCCAGCCCTAATTTTCGTTCAGCAACGAGGGACCTCTTGAATGAAAGCTCATTAAATTGTCTCTTTCCTGTTAAAATTTCGTGGTTTGAAGTCTGATTCTTTTTCCGGCAAAATTCGTCTGTATTGAAAAACTCTGAAAGTGAAATTAAAAGTAGGGAATTTCTCAGTTTTGGAAAGGGTACAGATCAAACAATTTCAATTCTTTTCTTCAAATGATAATTCAATTTTGTCACTTGTTTTTAAAATTGCAAATCCTTTTTTCTGACATGTGTCAAGCATTCTGGTTTAAAATATCCCAATAAATGTATATACATTCTGCAAGTATAGGGACTATTTTGCTTAAAGGCACTACTTTGTTGTTTTACCGATTCTGAAAATAGTTAGAGGGATATACCCACATAGTAAACAGAGCAATGGACGAGGATTTATTTACAGAGGATAGTGTATTTGTGTTGCAAATGATGATTTTGAAAAAAAAAGCAATATCAGATTAAAGTGAATTTATTTATAAAGGCATATTTATTGAATAGCTTAGTGTATGAACCCTCACCTAAAAACAATTAAAGAAGTGCAGGAGAAATTATAGAATGTACAAGATTTCATATGTAGTGTCATTGGTTACTTGAGTATTTGAGAAATTTTGTGAACATAAGATACCAGTAATAGAAAATAATTAAAAAAAAGTAATGAAATCAAAATAGATCTGAAAATTCTATGATTGATAATAGCAGATTAATTATCACCCTGTCAGCCATACAGGCAACAACTTGTTTAGATTCTCGATATTCAGTAAAGTTCGAAATATGTTTGAAAATGCATGTTGATCCAATCTTGCAGATCCAACACCTTGATTTTAATAAGGTTGATGTTCAAAATATTTTTTCTTTAAAAAATTAAACTTTGGGCATGATAAATTAGATTTTTAATATATATAAAATAATTTTTTGTTTACTATTTGTAACAATATGTGTTGCTGTAAAGATTCATTCGTTGTCCACTTGAATCTAATGTCAGTATATAAGAAGTCATCAGTGTAAAATAACAGCTCGGTTTTTTGTGTGTGTTTTTTTAAGGTTTGATCAATAGAGAATAAATTACATGCAACTCAAAAGTACCCCCCCCCCCCCCCCCGAAAAAAAAATGATCTTCATAAATTATAAAAAGAAAGATCAAATTCCATTTGGATAAAAATCAAGGAGTTTGAGATTAATACTTTTTTAAAATCTGAATACTATAATGTTAAAAACTACTGTTTCAGTTTTAACTGATTATAAAAATTGGTAGTTCTTTTAAAAACACAAATTATAATCTTAGTATAAATTAAAATGGCGAGGTATTATATTCAGAGAGACGATGAATGCAAAGAATGTTTCACAGCAACTTATATTGTTGCATAAATTAATCTCAAAAGCAAACATGGTAAAAAAACATTCTCAACAATGAAATCAAAAAAAGTTTGAGTTAATTATTAGTATTTAGATTAAGGTAGACCCATGATTTTGTGAAACTCAAGAAATTTACAAACTGCATGTTCGTTCACATATACCAGGATTTTTGGTAATACTTTCTTTAGCAACAACGATTCCATATTTTTGAAGACGTATTTCTTTTGAAAATCTAACTTCTGACACATTGTTTTCCAGCATAAAGCACATAGGTCAATTTAAAGTTAATTAAACAACCCAAAATTAATACTCCTATTCATAATTGCTAAAGATACAGGAATGGGGTTTCTAAGCTTAGAATAATTCATGTTTATGTACAGGGTTCTCAAACTTTTAATAACAATTGGCAACATTTATTGACTTCAGATTTTTGATAAGAGCAAGTTATGGTTGAAAGGTAGTGTGTGTCGGCTATTACGCCGCACCGAAGGTTTCCGATTTTAGAGGCTTCAGATATGCATACTGAGGTCACGCGTCTTATAAGCTCAGTAATTCAGCAATAGCTGTGATACAGATGGGAGTAGCAGAGGAAATTTTGTAGAAATTGTATCACACTCACAATCCAACTTGATATTCAATGTTTCTGTGATTGTATCACCTGTCCTTTAAGTTGCGCTAGCAATTCTGCGTTTAATGGCATCTTTCTGGAATTAATTGGATGAAATTTAAAATTGAAAAAAAAATTACTAATTTAAAAAGGAGTCAGACTTATTTTAAAACATGATATTTACGTTGTGCTTGCAAGTCTGCGTCTGATGGCATCTTTCTCGAATTGATTGGATGAAATTCAATTTTTTTTTTAATTTTAACCTCATTTTAATCCTGTTAAAATGACCTCAGACGAATTCAAGCACATGATACCTAACTTGCAGTTGCAATTCTGCTTCTGATGACATCTACTTTGGTTTCATTAATATTCAAGGGTATCAATTTTCGTGGATTAAATGAAAATCACAGTTTCAAGGATACGTAAATTCAAGGCCAATGACCCTGTCAGTACAAAATGTTTATAGAGATTGCGTTGCAATGAACATTTAATTTCATGGATCAACTGAACAATGAAATCCACGAAAATTGGTATTCAACGAGTATTGATGAAACCACAGTATTTAGCTTTTTTTTCTTACCAATTTTGTGCAGGCGATTTATCAGAGATGGCCTGCCTAATTTCAGTCAAACATTCTGGGGTGATGCCTCGTCATCTTAAGTTTGTACCGCCGAGAAAGGTTTTCAAAATTCACTTCCGGTCGGAATTTATCGTTTTTAAACGATTTATAATAAGTCAAATTTGTCCGCGACGTTTCTCAAAAACGTCTGAAGATATATGTCTGAAACTTTTGGCGATGGTAGATGTAACCTTTTTTTTTGGTAAACTATGGTCAAGAAAATGTCCGCCGTCACTTCTGGGCGTCACCGGAAGGAAATTTGAAAATTGAATTTTTCGACTTTTTTACTTTTTAAAAATTTTCTTTGAAATTTTTAAAGGTGATAGTGACCTAAACACTGATTCAGAATATCTAATATGTGTTTTAAAATCAATCAACGCGTTCTCGAGATAAAAAGCATCAAAGTCCCGAGGCGAGGGTCCGAGAAGCTCAGTCGTCAGAGTCGCAAACATGTGCCCAGGCGACGAGGGTTCAAGCCATGAGTGCCAAAAACATTTTTCGTTCTTTTTTTTGCGTAGATAAACAATTTCGAGTTAAAAGTCGTCTCATCTACTCAGAAATCGGACTGAAGACCCACTCGTTGCTAGAAACGAGAACGATCTAGTTATTATTCTTTTTTTCTTATCGATTTTGTGCAGACGATTTCTCTCAATTGGATGGGTTAATTGATTTCGTTTAAATTTTCAAGACTAGCGCGATTTTATCTGAAGTTGATTGTTTTTCATCCATTTTTGAAAATACATTTCCAGTCGGAAGTTATTGTCCGTTTACGATTTTAGAAAGCCAAATTTGTCTGTCAGGTTTCTCAAAAACGAGTAAAGATATAGGGCTGACATTTTCAGATATGATAGATCTACCGTTTTTCTGGTGCACCTCGGTCAAAGATATGTCCGCTGTCACTTCCGGTCGTCACAGGAAGGAAATTTAAAAAATTGAATTTTTCGATTTTTTAAATTTTTTAATTTTTTTTTTTTTGGAAATGTTTACACTTTATAGTGACACTTTCACTGATTCAGAATATGTTATTTGTTTAGAAATCGATCTACGCGTTTTCGAGACCTTAGGCGTCAAAGTCCTGAAGCGAGAGTCCGAGTAGCTCAGTTAATAGAGTGGTGGACATGGCCCATGCGACCCGGGCTCAAACCCCGAGTGCTGCAAAATTTTTTCACTCATTTCTCACTTAGATTTACGATTTCATCTTTGAATTGATAGGTTTAATCTTATCTTTTCAAAAATCGGACAGACGACCCACTCGTTGCTCGCAACGAGAACGATCTAGTTATTTTTAAGGTCTTCCGTTTCCATCGGAAGACCTTATTTTTTTCGTTCTGTTTCTTTTTCTTCGAAATTTATCTTATTTTTCAACAAATTTTGTGCACGCGATTTCTCAAAAACGACTCAACCAATTTTCATTAAACTCGCAGATATGATAGATACTGATCTAAACTTTATACGTATTTTTTATTTTGATGACTCACTTCCGTGTTTGAGATATTGACGTTTTAGCAATTTTCAGAGGGTCGGTTTGTCCTGGGATCTTCTACTTAACGATTTAAAATATTAAGTTCAAATTTTCTGGAATTGTAGTCGAAAGATTGTACATGTGTCTTTAGGCATTCATTTTTGTCTGACTCAAAAGGCGCTGAAGCTCGCCTTGACCCGAGAATTGAGATTTAAAAAAGTCGTTATTTTTCCTGGTTTTCTTTGTTTATCTCTTTTCTGAAAAATATGTTGTTAAAACATGTTATGTAAAGTGTGTTAAGAATTAAATGTCCTTTCATTTGATATCAAGAAAAAGGGGCTGGACCCTCAAATTAGGGAACCAAAGGACTCTAAAATCTTTCATTTTTAGCCCTTTACTGAGGGATATTTTGTGAAAGATTATAGAAGCAAATATGTTTATTTGACAATTATGCATCCAAGCAATGTAATGATTTTATCATGTGTTACGTATTTAGGCCTTTTTAAGCGACAAAAGTCCAAATTTTGGATCTCCCATATCTCAGAAAGAAAAAAATATTTTGAAATGCAGTTTAGAAGAAAAGATGCTCACAATGATGTGCTAAATTATATTCAATCTTCAAAATTTTGTTAAACGGTTCTTAAAAGGAGATAAGGGATTGGTTCCTAAAATGTTCTTTCCCATTTTTCTCAAGAACGGTAACACATTTCTAAACACTTGTTGAACAATATGTGTTGAGAATTAATAGACCTTTTATTTGATTACAAGGAAAAGGGGCCGGCCCCTCAAATTAGGGGAACAAAGGGCTCTAAAAATTGTTATCTGTTGCCCTTTACTGAGGGATATTTTGTGAAAGGTTATTGAAATTAATATGCTTATTTAACAATTATGTATCAAAGCAATGTAATGATTTTACGTAAAAAAAAAGTGTTACGTAATTCGGGGTTTTTAGGGGCCAACATTCCAAAATTTTAATCACTAATATATCAGAAAGGAAAAATATTTTGAAATGCAGTATAGAAGAAAAGGTGCCCAAAATTATATACTTAACAACATGCAACCTTCAAAATTTGGTTTAGCAGCCCCAATAAGGGATAAAGGACCGGCCCCTAAAACGTTTTTTCTCAGATATCTCAAGAATGGTGACCACTTTCTAAACACTTGAACGAAATGTCTTAAGAATTAAAAAACATTTTATTTGATAGCAAGAAGAAGGGGTTGGTCTCTCAGAATTAATTCAAATTAAAAACCAGTATCAAATAATCGGCAGTTTTAAAGCTCCGTTTTAAGTTAAAGACTATTTATAAACTAGTGGTTTGGAACCTCTCCCTGCTACATGTAAACAACTGAATGAAGAAATTTTAATGCATGTAAAACCAGCTTGGCGCAGGTGAAAGATCAACCCAATTATAGTATATTTTACGTAAAATTGGTAGAGAATATAAGTACCAGTGTAAATCGTGATTGGGAAACCTATGGATTTACTCTATTTTTTGTAAATCGCATTTGATTGGTAAAAATGTGCATTATTTAGATGATTTTGGGGAATGTTTCAACATTATCCTCAATAAACGAAATATCTATTTCTTTCCCAAGCAAGAACTTCAAAGTATATGACTTAACATAGTTTTTTTCTTTAAAATATTTATGAATTAATGTCATTACTCACCTGCGCCAATGCGATTTAAATAGATCATTTGCAATATTAGGACTTGCCCGTCACGTGATTACAAAGTACATATGACGTCATAAAAATGCATCAGATACAGTACCCGCAACTGTATTTTTTACAAGATAAACGATAGGATAGGATTCACGCACGATAGGATAGCATAAACGCACGATAGAACAGTATACACGCACGAAAGGATAGGATTAACGCACGATAGAACAGTATACACGCACGATATGATAGGATTGATAAACGATAGGAAAGGATAAACGATGTTCATGATAAACGTATGATCGCTTCAAACGATATTTACGAACAAACTGATAAAGGCAGAATTTGTGAGAGAACACGTACAAATAAAGATTTACGTGGAATTTCTTTTAAGTAAGAATTGCCGAGTTGTTGATCATCGCTGCATCATTTATAGAATGTATAAAAATGACCAGTTAATTGTTTTTCAACTAAAATTATAAGCTTTAATGATCAATAAATTTTCTGTATTGTTAAAAGTGTTTTCATTACCGAACACCCTAGCCGATCGCCGCGAATATTTCAGCCCGAGATTAAATCACTCGGAAAATAGCACTCTTGTATAAAATAAATAGATAAAATCTTTCATAAGTACATTTCTTTCTGTATAAGAAAATGGTGCATTAAAAACGAATTATTACACACAAGCTTAATAAATATTTACGCAGATACACATTCTGCGTACGACTTGTTAACATTGTTTTCATTACCACACACCCTAGCTGATTGTCGAGAACATTTCAGCCTGAAATCAAATATCACACGGAAAATAACGGGTTCAAAATACAACTTGGGTTTTAATTAAATATAAATTATATCATAAATAGTTTTGTTTCTGTAAAATATGATGTAACAAAATTATATTGCATAAAAGTTAATGTTTACGCAGGTACATGTATACACTCTGCGTACGATTTAATATATTCGATATACAGGTAAATATGTTACCTTGTTCCTAAGAACTTCGTTTTTCATTTTCAATGTTAACAGATATGGTTTACATATAATCTTGGTTAATTTTGATCTAAAAAAAATAAAAATTAGTATCCTGACGGAACGTTCGATAGGATTTTACAATTCTTGTTCGATAAATATTCGTATACGGCGCACCGATCGAGTTGCAACTTAGTAATACTTATGAAAAGGCACGAAACGATTAACACGATAAGATAAACGGAAGAATTGATAGTATTAACGCACGATAGGATAGGATTAACGCACGATAGAACAGTATACACGCACGGTAGGATAGAATTAACGCACGATACAACAGTATACACGCACGATACGATAGGATTGATACACGATACGATAGGATAGGATTGTAAAAAATACCGTTGCGGGTACTGTATAATGTTTAACATCGGTGTCAAGAAATGTAACATATATTTTAAGAAATACTCCCGGTTAAAGTATTGTTGCGATGAATCAAATGATATCGTTATCCAGCCGTATTTTAGCATCGGCACGCCTTAACATTGCTGCAAAGACCTTATTGTTTTCGTAAGGTTTCTTTTGACCTTTTCTTTTTCTTTCTTTTTTCCTGCATCAAAATTTTCAAAACCGAGTATTTCAAAAACGATTCAACGGGATTTCACGAAAATTTCACAGAAAGACAGAAAGAAGACAGTATGTACAGCTTTGCTTACTTATCTTTTCGAATATGACATCACTTCCGTTCGTCAACGTCGTTCAATTTACTTTTTACAAAAATTCATTTTGTCCAGCAAATATATAAATAACGGTTGAAGATAGAAACTTCAAATTTTCAGCGATGATACATCTAACTTTGTAAGGATACCCTTAGATTAAATGATTAACGTCCGTCACTTCCGGTCGTCACTGGAAGGAACGAAAAAAAATAGAATCTTTCAACTTTTTTCTTCTGTGAATTTTTTCGGTAGGGTTGATTTTGACCCCTTTTACTGATTCCGAATATGCAATTTATTTTAAAATCAATCGATGCATTCTCGAGATATTAAGCATCAAAGTCTAAAAGCGAAAGTCCGAGTAGCTCTGTCGTTAGAGTTCTTGACATGTGCCCAGGCGACCCGGGTTCAAGCCCCGAGTGCCGAAAAAAATGTCACTGATTTGCACGACATTTTCAGTTTTGATTAACTATGCTCAGAACCTCATCGGAAATTTGTTTGGTTGATGATGTCATTGATAGACAATTGATTAAAGATATGTTTAATGGTTTATAATTTGTCAACCCTCACTTCCGGTACTCATCGGAAGGGTTCAAACAATTCATGTTTTTAAAAACTTTAACAGACTTTTTTAGGTGTTTCATCTAGCCTGATAAACAGTGATGTACACTAAGCAAACGTCCAAGAAATACTAGCTTTTATGTTCATTTTTAACGTCCGTGCGTCCGTTTCCGGTACCGAGACAAAAAAAAACTAGTTTCAACAAGATCTAAGATTTGGCAGAGATTATTGATATTTCATCGTATCATATAAAACAAATCAGACGGAAGACCTAATCGTTACTCATAACAAGAATCTAATTATTCAGGTCTTTCGTTTCAAACGGAAGACCTTTTTTTGTTTTCGTACTGTTTCTTATTAAGGTCCTCCGTTGGAAACGGAAGACCTTATTGTTTTCGTACTGATTCTTATCAAAGTCTTCCGTTTCCAACGGAAGACCTTATAGTGATTGTAGTGTTTTTTCTTTCTTTGTTTCTTCCTTTCTTCTTATTTTTTTCTCTTTTTTTTTGTCGGCAGAACTTCTCAGAGATGGCTAGATAGATTTTCCTGAAAATTTCAGGAATGATAGAGAATGATAATATGTAGAGGCTTTTTCTCATTTTTTAAAAATTCATTTTCGGTCGTCCGTTTCCTGTCCCGTGTCAAAAAATCTTGTTCCCTCGAGATCTCAAAATCGGCAAATACTTGAACATCGAAACTTTGTGGGATGATAGACCTATAGTTGTAGATGTGTTTAAACTATTTTTTTTTGTTCGTCGGAACTTTCGGTTGTCACAGGAAGCACTTTTAAAATAATTATTTTTACGCATTATTTTTTCCCCCATAGAATAAATATATAAATTCAAATCTATACATAGGTTATCTATGGGATGTTTTATCAACAAAAAATCTATTTCCGGTGAGATATCTCAATTATCTCAGGTAGCTTTTTTACAACACATTTTGTACCCACAAGATCTCAGAAACTATAAGTGATCAAAGCACGAAACAATGATAGATGATAGTAAGTACACCCAATTTCGAGTTTTAAAAAAATACTTTGGTAATTTAGCGTGAAAGTAAAATTTTCCCTATAGAAATACAAAGGATCATCTACATTTAGTAAAAAAAAATTTCTACTTCCGGTAAGACCTCTCAAATATCTCAGGTAGCCTTCTTTTTTCAAAAACAAAGTACCCACAAGATATCAGAAACTGTGACAGATCAAGACACAAACCTTATATGGATATTGGACATTTGATTGAACATGTGTTTAACGGGTTTCATTTGGTCGTACGTCACTTCTGGTTCTCACTCGAAGCGTTCAAGCAATAGAATTTTTTTTCTTTTTTTAACTTTAGATTTTGTTTAACATTTCACTCAATTTGATGAACAGTAACGTACCGCTGGTAAATGAAAAAAATATCTACTTTCAATTTCTTAAATCACTTCCGTTTGTTCATTTCCGGTTCCGAGACATAAACCTTTTCTCAACGAGATATCATAACTGAAAAAAACTTGAACATCCAAACTTTTAGGAAAGAGAAAACAATGTATGAAGATATGCTAACTATGTTCTGTATGATCCGGCGTAGCTTCCGGTTGACTCAGAAAGTACTAAAAAAATGGACATTTTATCTTTTTTTTTTGTTAATTTCTTGGAAATTCCTTTACAGTATATATTATATCCATTTTCTGTTTACAAGATAAATGGACTTCTTGTACAGATTAATACATGAACAGCGGAAGACCTTTATTTAGGGGCCAAGACACTTGTAAACTCTAATAGAAAAGACTTAAAAACAATAAAGATTTTGTAATTCATTTTAGAAGCAAAGTTGTTGACCGTAACGATATCAATCAGGAAAGATCATGGCCATGCTCATTTATTTCGTAATTAGGGATTTTTAGGGGCCAAAGTACTGAACATTTGACGCAATATATTTAGAGAAGGAACCCATTTTGTTTAGCTTTGTAGAAGAGAAAATGCGTTGATGATTCTAATCGATTCAATCAACCAAAACACCAATGTCTCTCCCTATTAAGGATCTAGAGCGCTGGCCCCTAAAATATTCAATCTTTTGTATCTCAAAAATGATCAACAATTTTAGATAGGTGTAAGAACAAAATGTGTTAGAATTTGTGAGACCTTTCGATTGAATTTAAGAAAAAGGAGCTGGCCCCTGAAATTAGGGGCCAAGACACTCGTAAACTCTAATACAAATAACTTAAAAATGATACAGATTTTGTAATGCGTTATAGAAGGCAAAGTTGTTGATCGTAACAATATATATCATGTAAAATCATTGCCATGCCAATTTATTACGTAAATAGGGATTCTTTGAGGCCAACGTGCGGAAACTTTGACGCAATATATCTAGAAAAGGAGACATATTTTGTTAAGCATTGTGGAAGAGAAAATGTTTGCATTGATAATTCTAATCAATTTCATTAATCAAAACACAAATGTCTATGCCCATTAAGGATCTAGAGGGCTGGCCCCTCAAATATTCAATCATTTGTATCTCAAAAATGATCAAAAATTTTAAAAAGGTGTAAGAAAAAAAAATGTTAGAATATATGAGACCTTTCGATTGACGTCAGGAAAAAGGGGCTGTCCCCTTAAATTAGGGGCCAAGACACTCCTTAACTCTATTATAGATAACTCAAAAATGATACAGATTCGTAAAACATTATAGAAGCAATGTTGTTGATCGTTACAATTACTTTGAGAGAAAAAATCATTGCCACGCCCATTTTTTACGTAATTAGCGATTTTTAGGGACCAATATACTAAAACCTAGACGCAATACATCTAGAGAAGAAAACATATTTTGTTAAGCATTGTAGAAGAGAAAATATCTATACTGATGATTCTAATCGATTCCATTAATCAAAACACTAATGTTTGTCCCCATAAAGGATCTAGAGGGCTGGCCCCAAAAATATTTTATCATTTTTAATTTTAAAATGAACAATAAAATGTGCTGTATGAGAAAAAGCTAAACTCTTTGTTAAACATTTTAAAGGATAATGAGAATCGTATACATTTTCTGAAAATGAGTGGTTGAGGGGAATTCTGAAATTTCATTGATATTTTAATGCTATCGTTTAAAAATTGAACGGAAGACCTACTCGTTACTCGTAATAAGAACGTATCTAGTTATTATTATAATTATTATTTTCCAAATTTTGTGCACAAGATTTCTCGAAATCTATTCTACCGATCTCGAACATTTTTTCACAGATGTTTGGGCGTGATCTAAACTTCATAAATTTTTCTTAAATTTTTCGTCTTCACTTCCGGTACCGAATTGTCGGCCATTGTGTAATTTTTGACGACCCATTTTGTGCAGCTATAAGCTCGGAAACAATTAGAGATATGAATATGAAACTTTTAGGATAGGTAGACAATAGTTTAAAGTTGTGCAGCATGTAGTTGTTTAATGCCTGTTGCGCCATTTCTTGGAGCTCGCTTGGGCACGGAAATTGGGTACGAATTTTCATTTAAAATATTCACACGTTCTGATTTATATCTTTTTATCAGTTGATATTTTGTTAAGACATATTTGACAAAAGTGGTACAGAATCAAAAGTTCTTTCCAACAAAATCAAGAAAAATGAGCTGGCCCCTTCATGTAGGGGTTAAAGCACTCTTAAACTCTATTACAAATAACATAAAAACGATAAAGATTTTGTAATCTATTATAGAAGCAAAATTGTTGATCGTACCAATATCTATCAGAAAAAATAATTGCCAGGCCCATTTATTATGCAAGAAGGGATTTTTAGGGGCCAAAGTACTTAACCTTTGACGCAATATAACTAGAAAAATAGACATATTTTGTTAGACATTATAGAAGAAATTTTTTTTTGAATTAATAATATAAATTGATTCTACTTATCAAAAAACGAATTGCTGTCCCCATTTAGGATCTATAGGGCTGGCCCCTAAAATATTCAATCATTTGTATCTCAAAAATGATCAACGATTTCTCATGGATGTAAGAACAAAAAATGTTTGTATTTTTTAAACCTTTTAAATGCAATCAAGAAAAGGGGCTGGCCCCTTATATTAGGGGCCAAGGCACTCTTAAACTCTATTACAAATAACTTAAAAACGATAAAGATTTTGTAATGCATAAAAGAAGCAAAGTTGTTGATCGTACCAATATCTATTAGAAAAATTCATTGCCCTGCCCATTTATTACGTAATTAGGCACTTCTAGGGCCAATGTACTTAAAATTTGACGCAATATATCTAGGGAAGGAGATATATTTTGTAAAACGTCATAAAAGAGAAAATGTTTGCATTGATGATTTAAATCGATTCCACTTATCAAAAATCGAGGTTATAAAAGGCTGGCCCCTAAAATATTCAATCATTTGTATCTCAAAAATGATCAACAATTTTAGATGGGTTTAGGAAAAAAGGGTTAGTATTTTTAAGACCTTTTCAAAGAAATCAAGAAAAAGGGGCTGGCCCCTTAAATTAAGATTTTGTAATGCATTATAGAAGCTAACTTGTTGATCGTAACAATACAGGTATTTACTAGAAAAAATCATTGCCACGCCCTTTATTCCGTAATTAGGGATTTTAGCGGCCAAAGTAATTAAACTTTGACGCAATATAACTAGAGAACTAGACATATTTTGTTAAGCATTGTAGAAGAGGAAATGTTTGAAAGTATGATTAAAATCGATTCCATATATCAAAAAACGAATTTCTATTCCCATTAAGGATCTAGAGGGCTGGCCCCTAAAATATTCAATCATTTGTATCTCAAAAATGATCAACAATGAGTGTAAGAACAAAAAATGTAGGTATTCTTAAGACCTTTTCAAAGAAATCAAGAAAAAGGGGCTGGCTCCTTTAAATAAGGGGCCAAGACACGCTTAAACTCTTTTACAAAAAAGCAAAGTTGTTGATCGTAACAATATTTATCAGAAAAGATCAATTGCAAGCCCATTTATTCCGTTATTAGGGACTTTTAAGTCTAAAGTACTTAAACTTTGAAGCAATACATTTATAAAATGAGACATATTTTGTTAAGCATCGCAGAATAGAAATTGTCTGTAATTATGATTTTAATTTATTCCTTTAATCAAAGCACAACTGGCTGTCCCCATGAATTATCTACAAGTCAAGCCCCTAAAAAATTCAATCATTTGTATCTAAAAAATGAACAACAATTTTAGATGGTTTTAAGAACAAAAAAATGTAGTAATTGTGGGACCTTTTTAATGAACTCAAGAAAAAGGATCTGGTCCCTTAAATTAGGGGCCAAGACACTCGTAAAGTCTCTCACACATACCTGAAAAACGATCAAGATTTTGTAAAGCATTATAGAAGCAAGGTTGTTGATCGTAACAATATCAGGTTGTAAAACTCATTGCCACACCCATTGATGACGTAATCAGGGATTTTCAGTAGACTTAAACCTTAAATCATTAAAATGCTTTATTTGAAAAAGCAAAACACTTTGTTAAGCATTTGAAAGGATAATAACAATCGTTTACATTATCTGAATGGAAGGGGTTGAGTGGAGATTCTGTAATTTCATTGATATTTTAATGGTATCGTTTAAAAAATTAAACGGAAGACCTCCTCGTTACTCGTAACGAAATCGTATCTAGCTAAGGTCTTCCGTTTCCAACGGAAGACCTTATTGTTTTCGTACGAAATCTTATTAAGGTCTTCCGTTTCCAGCGGAAGACTTTATTAAGGTCTTCCGTTTCCAACGGAAGACCTTATAGTTTTCGTACTGTTTTCTTATTAAGGTCTTCCGTTTCCAACGGAAGACCTTATTGTTTTCGTACTGTTTCTTCTTATTATTTTTTTCCACAAATTTTGTGCACGCGATTTCTCAGAAACTATTCGGCCGATTTTGACCATTCTTTCACAGATGATTGCCAGAGGTCATAAGTCTAGACGTTTTTGAAATTTTGAAATCGTCACTTCCGGTACCGAGTTACGGCGGATTTTCTAATTTTTTAAGACCTATTTTGTGCAAAGCTGATCTCAGAAACTATTAGAGATATGAATACAAAATTTTCAGGATAGGTAGTCTATAGTTTGAAGTTGTGCACTATTGTATTGTTTTACGCCAGTGGCGCCATTTCTTTGAGCTCGCCTAGGCACGAAAATTGGGTACTAATTTTCATTCAAAATTTTCATACGTTTTGATCTGTATCTTTTTATCAGTTGATATTTTGTTAAATAATATATAACAAAAGTGGTAGAAAATAAAACGTTCTTTCCAATAAAATCAAGAAAAAGGGCCTGGCCCCTTTTAATTAGGGACCAAAAGACTCGTAAAGTCTATTAATAATAACTTGAAAACGATAAATATTGTGTAATGCATTAAAGAATCAAAGTTGTTAAACGCTACATTATCGGTTTGAAAAGGTCATCGTCAGGCCCATGTTTGGCGTCATAAATTTGGGAGGGGGGAGGGTGTTAATTTTGAAATTGTATCGATATTTCGTGGTATCATTTAAAATAAAAAAAAAATCGGACGGAAGACCTACTCGTTACTCGTAACGAGGTCGTATCTAGTTATTATTATTATTTTTTCCAAATTTTGTGCACGCGATTTCTCGAAAACTATTCAGCGGATTTCAACCATTTTTTCACAGATGATGAGTCATGATCTGAATTTTATATGTTTTTGAAATTATTGTTGTTGTCACTTCCGGTACTGATTTATCGGCCATTTTGTAGTTTTTTACGACCTATTTTGTGCAGAGCTGATCTCAGAAACTATCAGAGATATGACTATGAAATTTTCAGGATAGGTAGTCTATAGTTTGAAATTGTGCACTATTGTGATGTTTTACGCCAGTGGTGCTATTTCTTGGAGCTCGCCTAGGCACAAAAATTGGGTACGAATTTTTATATCACAAAAGTGGTAGATAATTAAAAGTTCTTTCCAACGAAATCAAGAAAAAGGGGCTGGCCCCCTTTTTTAGGGGCCAAGAATGTCGTAAACTCTATTACAAATAACTTAAAAACGATAATGATATTGTAATCCACTATAGAAGCAAAGTTGTTGATAATACCAATATCTATCAGAAAAGATCATTGCCACGCCCCTTTATTACGTACTAAGGAATTTTTAGGGGCCAAAGAACTTAAACTTTAACGCAATATATCTAAAGAAGTAGACATATTTTGTTAAGCACTGTAGAAGAGAAAATGTTTGTATTGATGATTCTAATCGACTCCATTAATCAAAGCACCAAATGTCTGCCCCCATTAGGGATTCACAGGGCTGGCCCCTAAAATATTCAAACATTTGTATCTCAAAAATGAACAACAATTTAAGATGGGTGTAAGAACACAAAATGTTTGTATTCTTAAGACCTTTTCAAAGGGCCAAAAGACTCGTAAACTCTATTACAAATAACTTAAAAACGATAAAGATATTGTTATCCATTATAGAAGCAAAGTTGTTGATAATACCATTATCTATTAGAAAAGATCATTGCCACGCCCCTTTATTACGTAATAAGGGATTTATGAGGGGCCAACGTCCGAAAAACGTTGACGCAATATATCTAGAGAAGTAGACATATTTTGTTGAGCATTGTAGAAGAGAAAATGTTTGCATTGATGATTCTAATAGATTCCATTAATCAAAACACCAATGTCTGTCCCCATTAGGGTTCTATAGGGCTGGTCCCTAATTTATTCAAACATTTGTATCTCAAAAATGAACAACAATTTAAGATGGGTGTAAGAACAAAACATGTTAGTATTCTTAAGACATTTTCAAAGAAATCAAGAAAAAGGGGCTGGCCCCTTTAGTTAGGGGCCAAGAGACTCGTAAACTCTAATAAAAATAAGTTAAAATCGATAAAGATATTGTTATCCATTATAGAAGCAAAGTTGTTAATCGCAACAATATCTCTCAGATAAATTCAAGGCCACTCCAATTTATTACGTAATAAGGGATTTTGAGGGGTCAAAGTACTTAAACTTTGACGCAATATATCTAGAAAAAGAGGAAATTTTTGGTTATGCATTGTAAAAGAGAAAATGTTAGCATTGATGATTCTAATCGATTCCACTTATCAAAGCACCAATGTATGTCCCCATTAAGGATCTAGAGGGCAGGCCCCTAAAATATTCAATCATTTTTATCTCAAATATTGACAACAATTTTAGATGCGTGTAAGAACAGAAAATGTTAGTAGTCGTGAGTCCTTTTGAATGAACTTAAGACAAAGGGGCTGGCCCCTTAAATTAGGAGCCAAGAGACTCGTAAAGTCTCTAACACATACCTTAAAACAATCAAGATTTTGTGAAGCATTATAGAAGCAAAGTTGTTAATCGTAACAATATTAGTTTGTAAAACTTTGTAAAATTTGCCACACCCATTAAAGACGTGTTTAGGGATTTTACAGCACTAAAACCTGAAATCTTTAATGTGCTGTATGTAAAAAAGAAAAACACTGTGTCATGCATTTGAAAGGATATTAACAATCGTATACATTATCTGAAAGGGAAAAGTTGAGTTGATATTCTGAAATTTCATTGATATTCTAATCGTATCGTTTAAAAAAGTGAACGGAAGACCTACTCGTTACTCGTAACGAGATCGTATCTAGTTATTATTATTTTTTTCCCCAAATTTTGTGCACGCGATTTCTCGAAAACTATTCAGCCGATTTCAGTAATTTTTTCAGAGATGAAGAGTCATGATCTGAATTTTATATGTTCTTGAAATTTTTGTTGTCGTCACTTCCGGTACCGATTTATCGGCCATTTTGTAATTTTTTACGACCTATTTTGTGCAGAGCTGATCTCAGAAACTATCAGAGATATGATTATGAAATTTTCAGGATAGGTAGTCTATGGTCTGAAGTTGTGCACTATTATTTTGTTTTACGCCAGTGGCGCCATTTCTTTCAGCTCGCCTAGGCACGAAAATTGGGTACGAATTTTTTTTCCAAAATTTTTATACGTTTTGATCTGTATCTTTTTATCAGTTAGTATTTTGAAAAGACATATATAACAAAAGTGGTAAAAAAATTAAAAGTTCTTTTCAACAAAATGAAGAAAAAGGGGCTGGTCCCTTAAATTAGGGGCCAAGACACTCGTAAACTCTATGAGAAATAGCTTAAAAATGATAAAGATTTTGTAATGCATTATAGAAGCAAAGTTGTTGATCGTTACAATATCTATCAGGTAAAATCATTGCCACGCCCATTTATGACGTAATTAGGGTTTTTTAGGGGCCAGAGTACTTAAAAGTTTATCACGATATAACTAAAGAAGGAGACATATTTTCTTAAGTATTGTAGGAGAGAAAATGTCTGTCTTAATAAAAATAATTAATTCCACTAATCAAAACACCATTGTCTGTCCCCATTAAGGATCTATAGCGCTGGCCCCTAAAATATTCAATCATTCGTATCTCAAAAATGAAAAACAACTTTAGATAGGTGTAAGAACAAAAAATGTTATTATTTGTGAGACCTTTCGAATGATCTCAAGAGAAAGGGGCTGGCCCCTTAAATTAGGGGCCAAGACACTCGGAAACTTTATTACAGATAACGTAAAAACGATACAGATTTTGTAATGCATTATAGAAGCAAAGTTGTTGATCGTTACAATATCTATCAGAAAAATCATTGCCACGTCCATTTATTACGTAATTATGGATTTTTATTGGCCAAAGTACCAAAGCTTTGACACGATTTATCAAGAGAAGAAGTTATATGTTCTTTAGTATTGTAGAAGAGAAAATGTCTGTATTCATGATTATAATCAATTCCACTTATCAAAACACCCATGCCTGTCCCCATTCAGGGTCTACAGGGCTGGCCCCTAAAATATTTAATCATTTGTATCTCAAAAGTGAACAAAAATTTTAGATACATGTAGGTGTAAGAACAAAAATGTTAGTATTCGTGAGACCTTTCGAATGAACTCAAGAAAAATAGGCTGGCCCCATAAGATCAGACACTCGTAAAATATCTTACAAATAACTTGAAAACGATCAAGATTCTGTAATGCATTATAGAAGCAAAGTTGTTCATCGTAACAATATCAGTTTGTAAAAGTCATTGCCACTCCCATTGATGACATAATTAGGGATTTTAGGGAACTAAAATCTTAAATCTTTTATGTGCTGTAGGTATAAAAACCAAAACACTTTGTAAAGCATTGTAAATGATATTGACAAGCATATGCCTTATCTGAAAGGGAAGGGTTGAGGGGAAATTTTGAAATTTCATTAATATTTTTTAATCGTACACACTGTATCGTTTAAAAATTGAACGGAAGACCTACTCGTTACTCGTAACGAGATCGTATCTAGTTATTATTATTATTATAATTATTTTCCACACATTTTGTGCACGCGATTTCCCGAAAACTATTCGGCCGATTTCGACCATTTTTTCACACATGATTGCCAGTGGCATAATTCTAGAAGTTTTTTTGAAATTTTGAAATCGTCACTTCCGGTTCCGATTTACGGCTGATTTTGTCAGTTTTTACGACCAATTTTGTGGAGACATAAGCTCAGAAACTGTAAGAGATATACATATGAAATTTTTAGGATAGGTCGACCATAGTTTGAAGATGTGCAAAACGTAGTTGTTTGGCGCCAGTGGTGCCATTTCTTTGAGCTCGCCTAGGCTCGAAATTTGGATACGAATTTTGCATCAAAATTTTCACAGATTTTGATCTGTATCTTTGTATCAGTTAATATTTTGTTAAAATATATATAACAAAGGTGGTAGATGATTAAAAGTTCTTTCCAACATAACCAAGAAATAGGGGCTGGCCCCTTTATTTAGGGGCCAAGACACTCGTAAACTCTAATACAAATAACTTAAAAACGATATAGATTTTGTAATGCATTATAGAAGCAAAGTTGTTGATCGTAACAATATACATCAGGATAAATCATGGCCACGCACATCTATTACGTAATTAGGAATTTTTAGGGGCCAAAGTACTGAAACATTAACGCAATATATCTAGAGAAGGAGACATATTTTGTTTAGCTTTGTAGAACAGAAAATGCTTGCATTGATGATTCTAATCGATTCCATCAATCAAAACACCAATGTCTGTCCCCATTAAGGATCTAGTGGCTGGCCCCTAAAATATTCAATAATTTGTATCTCAAAAATGAACAACAATTTTAGATAGGTGTAAGAACTAAAAATGTAAGTATTCGTGAGACCTTTCGATTGAATTCAAGAAAAAGGGGCTGGCCCCTTAAATTAGGGGCCGAGACACTCGTAAACTCTATTACAGATAACTTGAAAACAATCAAGATTTCAAATATCTTTGGTACCTAGCATTTTTACAAAATTGATACCAGCGAGATTTTAGTCACTGTAAGTGATTGAGACACAAACTTTTATAAATGATAGACAATCGATTGAAGATATATTTAACGGGTTTTCTTTTGTCAACCGTCACTTCCGGTACTCACCAGAAGAGTTCAAACAATTTATTTTTTTCACAATTTTAACTGATTATCTTTGGTGTGTCATCTTCCATGATTAACAGTGGTGTACACTAGACAAATGTATAAAAAAAAAACCTAGCTTTTATTTTCATAAACCTCTTTTGTTCGTCCGTTTTCGGTCTCGAGACAAAAAACCTAGATTCACCAAGATCGCAGATTTGGCAGAGAATATCGATATTTCATCGTATCATATGAAAACAAAATCGGACGGAAGACCTACTCGTTACTCGTAACGAGATCTAGTTATTAGGGTCTTCCGTCTTCAGCGGAAGACCCTTCTATTATTCTATTGTTTCTTTTTCACTTTTCTTATTGTTATTATTATTATTATTCTTTTTTTTTCTTACCGATTTTGTGCAGACGATTTCTCAGAGATGGCTCAACCGATTTCATTCAAATTTTCAAGATTAACGCGATTTTATCTGAAGTTTATCGTTTTTTATCCATTTTTGAAAATACACTTCCGGTCGGAAGTTATCGTCCGTTTACGATTTTAAAAAGTCAATTTTGTCGGTCGTGTTTTTCAAAAACGAGTAAGGATAGAGAACTGAAATTTTCAGAGATGATAGAACTACCGTTTTTCTGGTGCACCTCGGTATAGAGAATGTCCGCCGTCACTTCCGGTCGTCACCGGGAGGAAATTTGAAAAATTGAATTTTTCGACTTTTTAATTTTTTAATATTTTTTTTTGAAATTTTTACACCTGATAGTGACTCTTTCACTAATTAAGAATATGTAATTTGTTTTAAAATCGATCAAGGCATTCTCGAGAAATTAAGCGTCAAAGTTCTGAAGCGGAGTCCGAGTAGCTCAGTCGTTATAGTCGTGGACATGGCCCAGGCGACCCGGGTTCAAGCCTCGAGTGCCGCAATTTTTTTTTTCTCTTTTTTTCGCTAAGATCTATGATTTTATCTTTGAATTAATAAGTTTAATCTAATCTATTCAAAAATTGGACGGAAGACCCACTCGTTGCTCGCAACGAGATCGTGTCTAGTTATTATTATTTTCCAAATTTTGTGCACGAGATTTCCCAGAATCTATTCGACCGATCTCAACCATTTTTTCACAGATGTTTGGGCGTGATCTAAACATCATACATTTTTCTTTATTTTTTCGTAGTCACTTCCGGTACCGAATTGTCGGCCATTTTGTAATTTTTGACGACTAATTTTGTGCAGCTATGAACTCGGAAACCATAAGAGATATGAATATGAAATTTTCGGGATAGGTAGACTATATTTAAAGTTGTGCAGCATGTGTACATTATCTGAAAGTGTGGGGGGGGGGGGATTATTCTGAAATTGTATCGATTATCCATGGTATGATTTAAAACAGAAATCGCAAGAAAGACCTACTCGTTACTCGAAACGAGATCGTATCTAGGTATTATTATTTTTTTTCCAAATTTTGTGCACGAGATTTCTCGAAATCTATTCGACCAATCTCAACCATTTCTTCACAGATGTTTCGGCGTGACCTAAACTTCATACAGTACTTAAACTTTGACGCAATATATCTAGAGAAGTAGACATATTTTGTTTGACATTATAGAAGAGAAAATGTTTGAATTTATGATTTAAATCGATTCCACTTATCAAAACACGAATTTTTGTTCCCATTAAGGATCTAAAAGGCTGGCCCCTAAAATATTCAATCATTTGTTTCTCAAATATGATCAACAATTATAGATGGGTGTTAAAACAAAAAAATGTTATTATTCGTAAGACCGTTTCAAAGAAATCAAGAACAAGGCGCTGGCCCCTTTATTTTTTTTTTTTTTTGGGGGGGGGGGGTGGCAGGCAAGAGACTCGTAAAGTCTATTACAAATTACATAAAAACGATTAAGATTTCGTAACATAATTAGGGATTTTTAGAGGCCAAAATGCTTAAACTTTAACGCAATACATGTATATCTAGAGAAGGGGCCATATTTTGTTAGACATCATAGATGAGAAAAAGTTTGCAGTAATGATTTAAATCGATTCAACTTATCAAAACACCAATATCTGTCCCCATAAGGGATCTTTAGGGCTGGCCCCTAAAATATTCAAACATTTGTATCTCAGAAATTAACAACAATTTTAGATTGGTTTAAAAACAAAAAAAATATTTGTATTCTTAAGACCTTTTCAAACATATCAACAAAAAGGGGCTGGCCCTTTTAAATAGGGGCCAAAACACTCGTAAACTCTATTACAAATAACTTAAAAATTATAAAGATTTTGTAATATATTATAGAAGCAAAGTTGTTAATCATAAAAATATCTCTCAGAAAAAATCATTGCCACGCCCATTTATTACGTAATTAGGGATTTTTAGGGGCCAGAGTACTTAAATTTTGACGCAATATATCTAGAGAAGGAGACACATTTTGTTAAGCAGTGTAGAAGAGAAAATGTTTGCATTCATAATTTAAATCAATTCCACTAATCAAAACACCAATGTCCGTCCCCATTAAGATCTAGAGGGCTGGCCCCTAAAATATTCAATCATTTGTATCTAAAAAATGAACAACAATTTTTTATGGGTGTAAGAACAAAAAATGTTAGTATTCGGTAGACCTTTTGAATGAATTAAAGAAAAAGGGGCTGGCCGCTTCATATTAATGGCCAAGACAGCTTGATTAATATAACAGATAACTTTAAAAAAATCATAATTTTGTAATGCATTATAGAAGCAAAGTTGTTGATCGTAACATTATCTGTCAGAAAAATAATTGCCACGCCCATTTATTACGTAATTAGGGATTGTGAGGGGTTAGAGTAATTAAACTTTGACGCAATATATCTAGAGAAGGAGACATATTTTGTTAAGCAATCTAGAAGATTAAAATGTGTGCATTTATAATTCAATTCGATTCCACTAATCAAAACACCAATGCTTGTCCCCATTAAGGATCTAAAGAGCTGGCCCCTAAAATATTCAATCATTTGTATCTCAAAAATGAACAAGAATTTTAGATAGGTGTAAGAACAAACAAATTAAGTATTCATAAGACCTTTCGAATGAATTCAAGAAAAAGGGGCCAAGACAGTCTTAATTAGTATTACAGATAACTTAAAAACAATCAAGATTTTGTAATGCATTATAGAAGCAAAGTAATTGATCGTAACAATATCTATCAGAAAAAATCATTTCAACGCCCATATATTACGTAATTAGGGATTTTTTAGGGGCCAAATACTTTAACTTTGACGCAATATATCTAGAGAAGGAGACATATTTTGTTAAGCAATGTAAAAGGGACTATGTTTGCCATCATAATTTTAATCAATTCCACTAATTAAAACACCAATGTCTGTCCCCATTAAGGATCTAGAGGACTGGCCCCTAAAATATTCAATCATTTGTATCTCAAAAATGAACAAGAATTTTAGATGGATGTAAGAACAAAAAATGTTAGTATTCGTGAGACCTTTCGAATGAATTCAAGAAAAAAGGGCTGGCCCTTATATTACGGACAAAGAGACTCGTAAAGTCTTTTACACATACCTTAAAAACGATAAAAATTTTGTAATGCATGATAGAAATAAAGCTGTTAATCGTAATAATATCAGATTGTAAAAGCCCTTGCCACACCCATTGATGACGTTTTTAGGGATTTTAAGGGACTAAAATCTTAAATGTTTTATGTGCTGTATGTAAAAAAGCAAAACACTTTGTGGAGCATTTTAAAGGTTATTGACAATCGTATACATTATCTGAAAAGTAAGAGGGAGAATTCTGAAATGTCATTGATATTTTAATCGTATCTTTTAAACATTTAACGGAAGACCTACTCGTTACTCGTAACGATATCGTATCTAGTTATTATTATTTTTTTCCAAATTTTGTGCACGGGATTTCTCGAAAACTATCCGACCGATTTCGACCATTTTTTCACAGATGTAAGGACATGATGTAAACTTTATATCCTTTTTATTTTTGTCATCGTCACTTCCGGTACCGAATTATAGACCATTTTGTAATTATTGACGACCCATTTTGTGCAGCTATAAACTCAAAAACCATTAGAGATATGAAAATGAAATTTTCAGGATAGGTAGACTATAGTTTGAAGTTGTGCAGCATGTAGTTGTTTAACGCATGTTGCGCCAATTCTTGGAGCTCCCTTTGGCACGAAAATTGGGTACGAATTTTCATTCAAAATGTTCATACGTTTTCATCTGTATCTTTTTATCAGTTAATAGTTTGTAAAAACATATACAACATAGGTAGTAGAAAGAAAATGAAACGTTCTTTCCAACAAAATCAAGAAAAGGGGGCTGGCTCCTTCAATCAGGGACCAAGACACTCGTAAACTCTATTACAAATAACTTAAAACCGATAAAGATATTTAAAACAAATATAGAAGCAAAGTTATTGATCGTCACAATATCTATCAGAAAAAATCATTGCCACGCCCATTTATTAAGTAATTAGGGATTTTTAGGGGCTAAAGTACTTAAACTTTGACGCAATATATCTAGAGAAGTAGACATATTTTTAAGGCATGATAGAAGAGAAAATGTCTGCATTGATAATTCTAATCGATTCTAATAATTAAAAGACCAATTGTTGTCCCCATTAAGGATCAAGAAGGCTGGCCCCTAAAATATTCAATCATTTGTATCACAAAAATGAAGAACAGTTTTAGATGGCTGTAAGAACAAAAAAAATGTCAGTATTCTTGGGAACTTTCGAATGAATTCAAAAAAAGGGGCTGGCCCCTTTATTTAGGGGCCAGGACACTCGTAAAGTCTTTACATATAATTTAAAAACGATCTAGATTTTGTAATATATTATAGAAACAAAGTTTTTGATCGTAACAATTTCAGGTCGTAAAACTCATTGCTACACCCATTGATGACGTAATAAGGGGTCTTAGAGGACTTAATTCTTTAATCTTTATTGTGGTGTATGTGAAAAAGCAAAACACTTTGTAAAGCATTTTAAAGGATATTGATTATCGTATACATTATCTGAAATGGAGTGGTTGAGGGGGGGGGGGGGGGTTATGAAATTTTATTGATAATCGTATCGTCTAAAAATTGAACGGAAGACCTACTCGTTACTCGTAACGAGATCGTATCTAAATATTATAATTAAGGTTTTCCGTTTCGAACGGAAGACCTTATTGTTTTCGTTCGGTTTCTTCTTCCCTATTGCTATTATTTTTTTTTCCAACCAATTTTGTGCGCGCGATTTCTCTAAAACTACTAAACTGATTTACATGAAACCTTTAGGTCTGATTGATTATGATTTGCAACTTATTGGAATTTTTTTGGGATGATGACGTCACTTCCGGTTTTGAGTTATTTACAATTAAATGATTTTCAGAAAGTCGGCTTGTCCAGGGGTAAACTCCTTAACGATTGAAGATATTGAGTTCAGAATTTCAGGGATTGTAGACGAAAAGTGGTAGATCTGACATGTGGTATATATATTTTCTGTGACCAAAAGCGCCGAAGCTCACCCGAGCTCGAAAATTACAGTTGAAAAAGCGTCGTGATTTTCTTTCAATACCGCGGTATCTCTTTCCTCGATAGTATTTTGTTATAACATGTAGAACAAAAAATCTTCATTAAGTCAGGAGCTTTCATGTGACATCAAAAAAGGGGCTGGCTTTTAAAATAGGGGGCATAGGGGGCTTTCCAGTCTTTTAATGATAACTTTTTACTGTGAAATATTTTGTGATACGTTATAGAAGCAATTATGTTCATTCTAGCTAGCGGTATTCACCTATACATGGCAATCATTTACTCCTATGTTACGTAATAAGGATTTTAAGGGGCCAGAAGTCCAAAACTTTGATGCTCAATATCTCAAAATTGAGGAAAATTTTGATAAGCAATATTGAATAAAAGATGCTCAAAATATCGAGCTTAACAATATTCAACCATTTTTTTGTTATTTGGTCCTTAAAAGGAGTTACAAAGTCCACAACTTTGATCCTCAATATCTCGAGATAGAGGACAATTCTGGAAAGCAGTATTTTGATCTTATATATCTAAAAATGAAGAGAAATTTTGAAAAGCAATGTTGAACAAAAGATGCTACAAATAATGTCTTTTACAATTTGCAACCATAATTTTTCTGTTATCCTTTGTTAACTCCTTAAAAGGAGTTATAGAGTCGGCCCCTAAAACGATCTCTTCCAAATATTTCTTGAATGATACATAACTTCTACATACTTGTTGAACAACATGTGTTTGAAATGACAAGAGCTTTCTTTTCACATCAAGAAAAGGGGGCTGGCCCTTCAAATTTGGGGCCGATAGAGAGCTAAAGTCTTTTAATCAAACTTTTAATTGTGAAATATTTTGTAATACATTATAGCAATTGTGTTCATCGTAACGTTATGTACCTAAACATGACCATTGTTTACGCCTATGTTACTGAATCAGGGATTTCAAGGGGCCAGAAGCCGACATTTTGATCTTCAATATATCAATATATCAAAAAAAAATTTAAAAAGCAGTATTGAACAAAAAATGCTTATAAAATGTGGGCAACAATATATAAACATAACTTTTTGTTAACCATTTCCTAAAAGGAGTTATAAAAATCGGCCCCTAAAATGATCCAGATATCTCTTGAACGGTACATACTTTCTAAACACTTGTTGAACAAAGGGTGTTTAAAATGAAAAGAGCTTTCTTTCCACATAAAAAAAGGGGCTGGCTCTTCAATTAATGCCAAAAAGGCTCTAAAGTCTTTTAATCATAACTTTTCATTGTGAAATATTTTGTAATACATTACAGAAGCAATTATGTTAATCGAAATGTTATGTAGCTATTCATGAAAATTGTTTACTCCTTTGTTATGTAATGAGGGATTTAAAAGGGGCCAGAAGTCCGAACTTTTTATCAACGTCCCAAAATAAAAAAAAAAACAATTTTAAGAAGCAATATTGAACAAAATACGCTAAAAAAATGTGGTTAACAATCTGCAACCAAAACTTGTTTGATATCCGTTCCCACGATCTCTTCCAGATAAATCATGAACGGTAACAAATTTCTAAACATTTCACACAAAATGTATTGAAATCAAAAGACTTCTTATTTGATATGAAATAAAATGGGGCTGATCCCTCAAATTAGGATTCAAACGGGGTGTATAATCCTTCATCCATCGCTCTTTCAGGTCACATCTGTATTTCCTGATATATTTCGTTGATGAAGATAAAAGGCAAAGTCATTTCATATTCTAAAATTCGGACGGAAGACCTCCTCGTTACTCGCAACGAGATCGTGTCTAGGTAAGGTCTTCCGTTTCCAACGGAAGACCTTATTGTTATTGCTTTTTTTCTTTTTCTCTTTTTTTCTTACTCTTTATTGCACAAACGATTTCTTGAAAACGACTCGACTGATTTTCGTGAAAATTTCAGATCTTATAGATATCGATTTGAACGTTACATATAATTTTTTTTATTTTAATGACGTCATTTCCGTTCGGGAGATATTGACGTTCTAGAAACTTTTAGAGGGTCGGTTTGTCCGACTATCTCCTCCTAAACGAAAAAAGATCTTGAATTTAAATTTTCAGGGATTGTAGACAAAAGATTGTAGATGTGTTTAAAGGCATTTATGGTTGTCTGGCTTCAAAGGCGTCGAAGCTCGCCTGGACCCGAAAATCGAGTTTGAAAAAATGACGTGATCTGGAATGGTTTTCGTTCTTTATCTCTTTTCCTGAAAATACTTTACCATAACATATTGAGCAAATAAAATCAATATTTACAAAAGCTTTCGTTTGATATCATGAAAAAGGGGCTGGTCCCTCAAATTAGAGTTCAAAAGGGCCTTTAAGTCTTTCTTCCATAGCACTTTACTGAAAAATATTTTGTAATATGTTTAAGAAGCAAAAATATTCACCTTTTAATTATAAAACTATACATTTTAAAATTTTATCATGCGTTACGTAATGAGGGGTTTAAGGGGATAGAAGTCCAAAACTTTGATCAATTATATCTCAAAAAGGTCAAATAATTTGAAAAGCAATATATAATAAAAGATGCGTAGAAAGATGTTTTAAACAATATTTAGTCATACAAGTTTGTTATCTGGCCCCAATAAGGAGATAAGGGGTCAGCCCCTAAAACGTCCTATCCCAGATAGCTCAAAAACGGCAACCAATTTCTAAACACTTGTTGAACAAAATATGTTTAATATCAAAGGACCTTTCATATGATGTCAAGAAAAAGGGGCTGGCTCTTCAATTTAGTGGCCAAAAGGGCTCTAAATTCTTTCTTCCATTGCACTATACTGAGAAATATTTTGAAAAGCAATATTGAATAATAAATGCTTAGAATGATGCGCTTGTCAATATTGAACCATCGAAATTTTGTCATATGGCCCCAATAAGGAGATAAGGAGCCAGCCACTAAAACTGTCTTTACAAAATAGCTCAAAAAAACGGCTAAAAATTTCTAAACACTTGTTGAACAAAGTATATTTAATATCAAAAGACTTATCTTTTTATTTTTACGGGCCATGCAGGCTCTGAAGTCTTTCTTTTAAAGCACTTCATTGAAAAATATTTTGTTATACATATATGTATTTTTAGAAAGCAATAATGTTCATCTCACATTTATTTAACAATAAATTATAATAATTTAATCATGTGTTCCGTAATTAGGGGGGTTTTAAGGGGTTTTCAGTGGCCAGAAGTCCAAAACTTTGATAACATATCTCAAACAGAACAAATATTTTTAAAAGCATCATTTTGAAAATCAATATAGAATAAACATGCTGAAAATAATATTCCTAACAATATTCAACCATCAAAAAATGTTGTTGTTGCTCTGAAAAGGAGATAAAGGGTCAAATATCAAAGTCAAGGTCATATAACCTTCAAAAAATCTCACGGAGGGCCTCCTCGTTGCTTGCAACGAGATCGTGTCTAGTTAAGGTCTTCCGTTTCCAACGGAAGACCTTATTGTTTTTGCTTTTTTTCTTTTTCCCTTTTATTTTTTTTCCTACGCTTTTTTGTACAACCGATTTCTTAAAAACGACAACCGATTTTCGTGAAAATTTCAGATCTTGTAGATATTGATAAAAACCTTATATATAATTTTTTATTTTAACGACGTCATTTTCGTTCGGGAGATGTTGTCGTTTTAGTAATTTTTAGAGGGTCATTTTGTCCTGCTATCTCCTCCTAAACGAAAAAAGATCTTGAATTTAAATTTTCAGGGATTGTAGACAAAGGTTGTATATGTGTTTAAAGGTATTTATGGTTGTCTGGCTTCAAAGGCGTCGAAGCTCGCCTGGACCCGAAAATCGAGGTTGAAGAAATGACGTGATATTGAATGGTCTTCGTTCTTTATCTCCTTTCCTGAAAATATTTTACGATAACATATAGAGCAAATAAAATTAATATTTACAAAAGCTTTCGTTTGATAACAAGAAAATGGGGCTGGTCCCTCAAATTAGGAGCCAAAAGGGCTCTAAAGTTTTTCTTCCATAGCACTTTACTGAGAAATATTTTGTAATATGTTTAAGAAGCAAAAATGTTCACCTTTTACTAATAAAAGTTAACATTATGAAATTTTTATTATGTGTTACGCAATTAGGGGGTTTTTATGGCCAGAAGTCCAAAACTTCGATCGAAATATCTCAAAAAGGTCAAATATTTTGAAAAGCAATATAGAATAAAAGATGCTTAGAATGATGTTTTAAACAATATTCAATCATAAAAGTTTCGTTATCTGGCCCCAATAAGGAGATAAGGGGTCAGCCCCTAAAACGTCCTATCCCAGATAGCTCAAAAACGGCAACCAATTTCTAAACACTTGTTGAACAAAATATGTTTAATATCAAAGGACCTTTCATATGATGTCAAGAAAAAGGGGCTGGCTCTTCAATTTAGTGGCCAAAAGGGCTCTAAATTCTTTCTTCCATTGCACTATACTGAGAAATATTTTGAAAAGCAATATTGAATAATAAATGCTTAGAATGATGCGCTTGTCAATATTGAACCATCGAAATTTTGTCATATGGCCCCAATAAGGAGATAAGGGGCCAACCACTAAAACTGTCTTTACAAAATAGCTAAAAAAAACGGCTAAAAATTTCTAAACACTTGTTGAACAAAGTATATTTAATATCAAAAGACTTATCTTTTTATTTTTACGGGCCATGCAGGCTCTGAAGTCTTTCTTTTAAAGCACTTCATTGAAAAATATTTTGTTATACATATATGTATTTTTAGAAAGCAATAATGTTCATCTCACATTTATTTAACAATAAATTATAATAATTTAATCATGTGTTCCGTAATTAGGGGGGTTTTAAGGGGTTTTCAGTGGCCAGAAGTCCAAAACTTTGATAACATATCTCAAACAGAACAAATATTTTTAAAAGCATCATTTTGAAAATCAATATAGAATAAACATGCTGAAAATAATATTCCTAACAATATTCAACCATCAAAAAATGTTGTTGTTGCTCTGAAAAGGAGATAAAGGGTCAAATATCAAAGTCAAGGTCATATAACCTTCAAAAAATCTCACGGAGGGCCTCCTCGTTGCTTGCAACGAGATCGTGTCTAGTTAAGGTCTTCCGTTTCCAACGGAAGACCTTATTGTTTTTGCTTTTTTTCTTTTTCCCTTTTATTTTTTTTTCCTACGCTTTTTTGTACAACCAATTTCTTAAAAACGACAACCGATTTTCGTGAAAATTTCAGATCTTGTAGATATTGATAAAAACCTTATATATAATTTTTTATTTTAACGACGTCATTTTCGTTCGGGAGATGTTGTCGTTTTAGTAATTTTTAGAGGGTCATTTTGTCCTGCTATCTCCTCCTAAACGAAAAAAGATCTTGAATTTAAATTTTCAGGGATTGTAGACAAAGGTTGTATATGTGTTTAAAGGTATTTATGGTTGTCTGGCTTCAAAGGCGTCGAAGCTCGCCTGGACCCGAAAATCGAGGTTGAAGAAATGACGTGATATTGAATGGTCTTCGTTCTTTATCTCCTTTCCTGAAAATATTTTACGATAACATATAGAGCAAATAAAATTAATATTTACAAAAGCTTTCGTTTGATAACAAGAAAATGGGGCTGGTCCCTCAAATTAGGAGCCAAAAGGGCTCTAAAGTTTTTCTTCCATAGCACTTTACTGAGAAATATTTTGTAATATGTTTAAGAAGCAAAAATGTTCACCTTTTACTAATAAAAGTTAACATTATGAAATTTTTATTATGTGTTACGCAATTAGGGGGTTTTTATGGCCAGAAGTCCAAAACTTCGATCGAAATATCTCAAAAAGGTCAAATATTTTGAAAAGCAATATAGAATAAAAGATGCTTAGAATGATGTTTTAAACAATATTCAATCATAAAAGTTTCGTTATCTGGCCCCAATAAGGAGATTAGGGGTCAGCCCCTAAAATGTCCTATCCCAGATAGCTCAAAAACGGCAAAGAATTTCTAAACACTTGTTGAACAAAATATCTTTAATATTTAAAGAACTTTTGTATGATGCCAAGAAAAAGGGGCTGGCCCTTCAATTTAGGGGTCAAAAGGGCTCTAAAGTCTTTCTTCCATAGCACTTTACTGAGAAATGTTTTGTAATATGTTTAAGAAGCAAAAATGTTCATCTTTCACTAATAAAACTTTACATTATAAAATTTTTATTATGCGTTACATAATTAGGGGTTTCAAGGGGCCAAAAGTCCAAAACTTTTATCGAATATATCTCAAAAAGGACAAATATTTTGAAAAGCAATATAGAATAAAAGATGCTTAGAATGATGTTTCAAACAATATTCAATCATAAAAGTTTCGTTATCTGGCCCCAATAAGGAGATTAGGGGTCGGCCCCTAAAACATCATATCCCAGATAGCTCAAAAACGGCAATGAATTTCTAAACATTTGTTGAACAAAATATGTTTAATATCAAAAGAACTTTCGTATGATGCCAAGAAAAAAGGGACTGGCCCTTCAATTTAGTGACCAAAAGGGCTCTAAAGTGTTTCTTCCATAGCACTTTCTGAAAAATATTTTGTTATATGTTTAGGAAGCAATAATGTTCATCTCACATTTATTTAACAATATATTATAATTATTTTATCATGAGTTGCGTATTAGGGGTTTTTTAATGGGTTTTAAGGGGCCAGAAGTACAAAATATTGATAACATACCTCAAACAGAACTAATATTTTAAAAAGCATCATTTTGAAAATCAATATAGAATAAAATGCTGAGAATGATGTTCCTAACAAAATTCAACCATCATTTTTTTCTGTTGCCCCGATAAGGAGATAAAGGGTCAAACATCAAAGTCAAGGTCATATAACCTTTAAAAAATCGCACGGAAGGCCTCCTCGTTGCTCGCAACGAGATCGTGTTTAGTTTTTGTTATTATTCTTTTTATTTATTTTTCTGACTTTTTTTAGCTTAATATCTCAAAAAGTTTTAAACGGATTAACTTAAAACTTTCAGGGATCATTAAGCATTATCATGCCTGAAACATGTTAACTTTTCAATTACAACGTCTCTTCCGTTTTTACGTTACGTCAATGTTTAGATATTAAAAAGTGATTTTGTCAAGGGCGTTTTTAAAAAACGCTTCAAAATAGAGGCTTTAAATTTTCTGTGTTAATGCATTTTTCAATTTTATTTGGACACATGGCTGGAATTTAGTTTCCGGAAGTGTTTTAACATTTTCGATTTTTTCGTTTTAATTTCAAATGTTTAAGATGATTGTTGAGTTAATTGTAGTGAACACAAAACTAAAATCTGTTTAAAAATCAGACGATCCATTACACAGATATCGGGGTTTAAGAATTGATTTTTCCGGAAATTTTGATTCCGCGTTCTTTGTTTAAAAAATTGCGTAATGTTCAAAGCTAAATTAACTCGTACCAAAAATAATTGTTAAGTCGTACTTGAACACATTCGGATTTTTTTTGTAAAGTCGTTCTTGAGATTGAAAAGGATTTTGTTAATTCGTACATCAAATCATTCGGATTTTTTGAAGTCGTACCAAGAATAATTCGATTTTTTATCTTTTTGTTTTAGTTACTCTTTACTTGTTATTGGTTTAAGAACTCTGCTTCTTACAGGAACTTCTAGCTTTATTTCCGACATGAACGGAAGATCCACTCGTTGCTTTTGGATCCGTAACTTCGCTGGAATTTCTTCCAAAAGAGAAATCCGTGCAAGAGAAGTCGCACTGTATTCTGTGTTCATATTCATGTAAATAAACCCCATAGACAATAAAATGATGATTATCAAATTCAAAAACAGTTTTCACAGCCTCAGTTAACCCCTTTTTGTGATTAATATCTCACGTCTGTCTTATCTTTAGAGGTTTTAAATACGGGTAATGCAACCAAATACTGTCCATTAAAACCGTTTGTTTACAGTCATCTTCAAAATTAAAAAGATTCACTGCATAACGGTTGTAATTGTGTCATAGGGCTAGACTAATACCTTCAAATACAAATAAGTATAGAGACTGATTTTATTTGTCATTTTGCTAATACAATTACAAAAAGTATTTTATCTATAAAATGTACAAATACATTAAATAAATTAAATCTTACACATTGGATCAGATTTTGAAATTTTCAAAAGTTGTTTTTAATTTTTATGACTTGCTTCTATTCCAATTGTAAATATTAAAGTTTGAATCTGTGTATAAGATGTTTAGCCTTATGCCGATGTCAAGTTGTGGACATCTTCATGAGTTTTTAACCTCTCTTTTTTCTGTTAAGGAAAAGTGGAGTATCCCAAACATTTTGCTCTGGTTGGTCTCTGATATAAGGTTGTAAAACGTAACAACAATTGTTTAAAGCATTATGAGCTGTATTTTTTTTAAATTTAACTTTGCTGCAAAAACCTGCTAGTATGATAAATCTGCATATAACTTAAACTTTTTTGATAAACAAGATTTGAAAAAATCATTAATTTTTGTCAAAGGAAATATTTCTCTTCTAAGGAATATCTAGCAAATAAATTTTTGTACAGGACGACAATAATTCAATTTTGCTCCAAATAAGTCTTTTTAACGGTCTTTTCCACAAAAATACGGCAAACAGAATTTTAAAAACCATGATATTTTTGTTATTTTAGTAGAAAAGAACATTTTAGTAAAAAAAATCAAACATGAAAAATGCAGCTCATATTGCTTTAAGGAATTTTAGACCTTTTTAGTTTTTGACTGTGGCATTTACGACTTTTCCCACTGTTCAAACACTGCGTACGGCATCCAGGCTATCTGGCGACCCCCTGTCTGTCAATCTTTGTTAACTTTTAGATATGATATAACAGCTGTGAAAATGAAATGTATCTCATCGGCATGATATAATAATAGAGCTTAGCATCTTAAATTAACCAAATATAAATTAAATATTCACTTGGATGAATTTTTTTTTTCTAAATCTTATTAATGCTCAGAAGTCGAAAATTACCTTAATTTTAGATTTTTTTTTAATTTTATAAATACCAATACACCAAAAAAAGTCTTGCAGGTAAAGGGTAATCACCTTATCCAGTATTATCATCATATAAACTAGATATGTTTAACATGACCTTTGAGACAAAAATTAATGTAACTAGAGCAAAGCTCGTTGCAAAGCAACGAGTGGGTCTTCCGTTAATGTCGGGAGTAAAGCTGGAAGTTCCTGTAAGAAGCAGAGCTCTTAAACCAATAACAAGAGCAACTAAAATAAAAAAATGAAAAAATCGAATTATTCCTGGTACGACATAACAAAATACGAATGATTTTAAGTACGACTTAACAAAAACATTTCCGGTTTCAAGAACAACTTAACAAAAAAAATCCGAATGTGTTCAAGTACGACTTAACAATTATTTTTAGTACGAGTTAATTTTACTTTGAACATTACACTATTTTTTAAACCAAGGAAGCGGAATCAAAATTTCCGGAAAAATCAATTTTTAAACCCCGATATCTCTGTTATGCATGGTCCGATCTTAAAACGGTTTTCAGTGTTAGATTCAGCTTAATAAGCTATACAAAACACATATTCATTTTTGATTTGATCAGAAAATTCATTTTTTCGAAAAATTTGTTTTACTTCCGGTTTCAACAGGAAGTGACAGATTTTCATTTCGAGCCTTATTACAGAGGTAAATCGACCAAATCATCACCACTGAAAATTTCAAGCCTCTATCTTAAAGCGTTTTTGAGAAAAGTCCGGGACAAAATGACTTTTTGAAAATTTTAAAAATGACGTCACGTCAAAACGGAGGTGACGTTCTCTTTCAAACTTTGACATTCTAGAGGGACGCCAATTTGCAAAACTCTCTGAAAATTTCATCAAAATCGGTTAAAAACCTTTTGAGTTATGAAGCAAAAACGGAGTCAGAAGAAAAGAAAAAGAATAATAATAATAACTAGAGCAAAGCTCGTTGCAAAGCAACGAGTGGGTCTTCCGTTAATGTAGGAAGTAAAGCTGGAAGTTCCTGTAAGAAGCAGAGCTCTTAAACCAATAACAAGAGTAACTAAAATAAAAAGATGAAAAAAATCGAATTATTCCTGGTACGACTTAACAAAATCCGAATGATTTTAAGTACGACTTAACAAAAACTTTTCTGATTTCAAGAACAACTTAACAAAAAAAAAACGAATGTGTTTAAGTACGACTTAACAATTATTTTTGGTACGAGTTAATTTCACTTTGAACATTACGCTATTTTTTAAACCAAGGACGCGGAATCAAAATTTCCGGAAAAATCAATTTTTAAACCCCGATATCTCTGTAATGCATCGTCCAATTAAAAAACGGATTTCAGTTTTGAACTCAGCATGAAAATTACTGTAAGATACGTACGTAAAATTTTTAAAATTGAAAAACATGAAAATTCAAAAAAATTGATTTTGCTTCCGGTTTCGACCGGAAGTGTCCGAATTGAGTTTCCAGCCTTATGTCATAAGTAAAACGGTAGTTCTACCTTCTCTGTAAATCTCATAGCTTTATCTTAAATCAAAAAGGAGAAAAGCACCGGACAAAATCACTTTTTAAAACGTGAAAAACGTCAATATCTGACGAATTTGATGACGTCATCAAATAATTTTTTCACATCATAGAGATCTTTTAGATATACATTAAACCTGTAAATTTCAAAACAATCGATGCAAGCGTTTTTGAAATATATGAGTTGGAAAAAAAATAAAAAGAATAATAATAATAAGAATAAGAAAAAAAAGAAACCGTAGAAAAACAAAAGGGTCTTCCGTTGGAAACGGAAGACCCTAATAAAAAGAAACCGAAGAATAACAAGAGGGTCTTCCGTTGGAAACGGAAGACCCTAATAAAATGTTGGCATCCTCTAATTATGATTTCACGTGGTAAGGTAGGCCCACAATGGGTACCGATTTGTAAACTTTTATAGATCTTAGAACATGTATGAAGATGTTTATCTTTAAAGAGCTATTACAGTTCACATATGTGCAAAAATATAGGAAATATTATACTGGTGTTATAAATTATTTTTACAGAGAAATATATTTTCACCCTACTTTAAAATATTGAATCCTACATTAGAAAATTATAGTACTTCACTTTGCTAAAAATTTTTTTTTTTAATTATTTAAAGTGTTTTTGTCAAAGTAGTTGGCGATTGTTGCTCAGGTGAGCGATGTGGCCCATGGGCCTCTTGTTGAACGTTGTAATCATTGAAGTGTCAGAATTTGTTGTGAGGGTATTTGATTTTTCATAGCAATTTATTAATTGGTCAACTTTTTCACTAAGCACATATTATTGCACGGAGCAATATCTTAATGACAGTTCAAAATAACGTGCTACGTTTATCAGTGATCTCAGTACATTGTTGATTGATTTAGTTGTTTTTTTTTGTCGAAGAGATGTGAAAATCAGCACTTTTCTGGTTTTGTAGTGGTAAACGTTATTGACTGTTTTTAACAGATTGGATATCATACCAATATAAATACATATATCTGTTTTGTAAGCATGTTTTTACAACAAGTGGATATGGGTTTTTTCTCAGTGTTTATCAATTTAAAGAGTCTTACTGTGTATTCCTTCTTTTTTATAAGGCATACATTGTAAAAAAAAAAAATAATGCTGATAACTGTTTTAAGGAAGCGTAGTTGACAAAGTTGTCGGAATGATACACTTAAAATTTGATTGATTATGCCTTAAATAAACTAAATTACAAAATGATTTCCATTTTTAAGTCAAAAAATGGACTCAAACAAAGGATTGCTGCCCTTGCTCCACCCCGGCAATGTCAGAACATCAATCTTCTTGTAATTGGAAACATTGGGTCAGGAAAATCGTCTCTTGTAAACACGCTTCTAACATCTATCAGAGACTCAGGTCTTATTGCCAGCATAGCAACTACGTATCCCGAAAACTTTCAATCTACAACATGCATGGTAAGTTTTAACTTATGAATTAAAGGGGCATGGTCACGATTTTGGTAAATTCATTTTTTCTGTTTTTATTATTTACAATGCTTTAGGGATGCATTAGTATTGATTACCAAAAATTATAGAGGCAGTCGTAAAGTTAGAAGCAAGGTACAGTGTCCACAATTTTTTGTCCTGTAAACAATCTCGTGTCCTTTTTTGTTTGTTTACATATATTCAATATACCACTATACCACTTCTTCAACCTGATGTATCTATCTTCTTATTCATCTTAAGCCTTACGTTTAAAACATTCATTTTAGGTGTAAAACTGGAATTTTCACTTCAATGTTCAATGTTCAATGTAAACAAAAGCTTTGTTTACATAGCAAAGAATTGTAAGCTCTGTAGCTTGCTTACGACTCGTCAAATGACACTCAGATTTTAAGAATGTCTTACTGAACCATCATAAAAAATAAAAATCGGAAAAATAATTTTTGACCAAAATCGTAACCATGCCCCTTTAAGGCAAAAAAAAGATGCTCATTTTTAATTGACGTTCAAAATTTCAAATGTAATAATATATTGTTTATTATTATTTTTTGCGGGAAGGTTGGTGGGTCTTAAAATGTATATTTTTGTAGAAAAAATTCAAAACTGTTCTATTCAAATTCCAAAGTTTTGAATTCATTCTTCCAAAGTTTTGTTTAACTCCTAATTTTAAACTCAAATCTGTTAAAGCTAATATATACTATTATCAATGTACAGTATTTAAACGTAAGAATGAACGTGATTCTCGCATATTTCCTAAAAAGCGATTAAGGTAAAATACTTTAAAAAGACTAGCTATATATCATCAACATTATGGTCGTAACTTAAAATATCAAATTCATCGTCTTAAAAAAATAGCAGAGAGAATATTTTGCGCCTTTACATTTGATTAATTCCTATTCTAAATAATTTTTTCATTGTTAACTTATCAAATATCATTTTTATACGACTTAAAAAGGGATCAAAACGGAAACGACACGTTTAACTAGATGATTATTCAAAGAACTAGCACATCATTTTGTAAGTTTGTTCTTACTTTCTAAATAATAGATATTTAATAAAAGATTAAATTAGGCACGTGTTGATGTCAAAATTATAAAAAAATTTCCAAATTGTTGGAGTTTATTTTACTTAACTCTCCTATGCAGTTACTCTGGCAAACCGGATGTAAAACAGTGTTTGAACCTCTGCACAGTATCACCACTGACTAGACTAAGTGCTTAAAGATAATCGATAAATTCGATGTAATGTATTCAGAAGCATTGTATTTCGTCGGATGTATTCCTACGACAGAGTTCACGAAGACTGAACATCGCTCGTAAATAGGCACCGACACACACACACAGATATATATGCATTCCTTTCGTAATCTTTGGATTTTATGCATCTATTTCTTATTTATGCGAATATTCTGTTTGTAAAAGATTCAGTGACCTTCATTTGATGGAAATAATAGTCTCCTGGATTGAAAAAGTGCGTAAAGTTTGAAAATCTCATCGCAACCTGAAAAAGAAAGAATTGAGACAGCGTTATATTGTGCGTGATGTTATAATCTTTGCATATTTTATAATTGCAGCTGCATGAAGTTTTATTGGAAGACACCCCGGGTACCAAAACACTACGTGTCTATGACTGTCGTGGGATTGGACGCGTAGATGGTGTTCGTGAAGAGGATTTAAAAAGCGTCATTGATGGTAGAGTTATGAAGAACTACGTGGTACTTTTTTTGTTTAAATTCACTGTTGATATAAAAAATAAATTATAATATCGTTATATATATATATATATATATATATATATATATATATATATATATATATATATATATATATATATATATATATATATATATAAAGCACTAAAAATGGCTAGCGACACGAACCATAGAAATTGTCAAATTTTCGGGACAACCCGTCCCTTCTTCAGGACCAAAAAATAAATTACATGAGTAAAGAACAAAGAAAACAAAATCTAAAGCTACTACTAAACTACTTAAGAAACTATAAAAAAATAACAGCTACATTATACACATCATTTGTTCACATTCTTAAAAAAGGTGTTGATACTGTCTCCGATCGCTCTAAAGTAATCAATCGACTGCCTACTTCACGCCTGATTAAGTTAATTAGCTAATTAAAATTAACGTCCGAGTTAATAAATGAAAATTTGAACCCCAGTTGTTAACTCGTACTGCACTTGTGATATAGATTTGAATTTTTGATTAGAAAGAGATAAAATTGAATAGAAAATAAATAGATAAATAAATAAATAAATAAATAAATAAATAAATAAAATTAAGAAAAATATGATTTACAATTAAAAGGTAGTAAAGGAATTAATAAATGAAAGAGGCGCAGTTGACAGATCTGATGAAATTATGTGGGTGTCAGGTGATGTATGGCTATGAGACGTTCATTTTAGTGAAGTTCATTTGTTTGTTCATGCCATCAGGTCTGAATGATTTGAGTGATTAGCTAATTAACTTAATCAGGTGTGAAGTTGGCACATACCTGGTCACTAATAAAAACCATGTGACATATCACAACATTCACACGTGCATTCATTCATCCATACTGCAATGCGTTCTATCAGCAAGGCGCTCTGATGAACATTAAATAAAAAATAAATATGAACTGTGACAATCTCCCCTGCTAAGGAAAATGGCTTCTGACATTTTTTACAATTATTGAATCACAATATAAAAATAACAGCAAACAACAAGCAATCTGATCAAAGTTACACCTGAAATCAGACTTTATAAAACTAAAATCAAACTGTGACAATCTCCCCTGAATACACTACACAAAATACACAAGAGTTATTTGATGACTCACCCACTCACCATACCTATTTGGTGGCCTAATCTGTCTGGTGGACTTTCGCAAAATTGGTGATTCTCTTATAGAAGGAGAGTGAACAGACACGTTATGATTCATCGAAGAAGGACTGTAGGAATTACCTGCATCAAATAAGGATCTAGGAGTACTAGAATAGTTCTGATTTTGAGAATAAATAGAAATAAGGGGTGAATACCTTTCAATACCTGGTGCAGAATTTACCCGTCTCTGGGGTATAATATACAATTACCACCGTTAGATGATCCAGAATCTGAATCATCTGACTCAGACTCAGAACTAGATTGAAGAGAAGCAATATCATCAACCCTAGAAGACTTGCTTGTGAGGTTCTCTGGTTGTTGACAAGCTTTAAATTGATTACTGTGTTTGGGCAAATTTGGGTTAGGTTTGCTCTGGTCAGATAATTTGGGAATATAGGAAATGGGGAGTAGCATATTTCTATGCAATGTCTTAGTTTTTTCATTCCCAAACTCTTACCTTACCTGAAACACTGGGATGTCAGAATTGGGCTGATTTATAACTATATATGTATCCCTGGCTCACTTATCTGGCAGTTTTGCTTTTGCCCTTTAAGCCAACATTTCTAATGATAACACGGTCTCCGATATGAACAGTAGCCTCTCTTACCTTCGAGTCGTAGTGCGATTTATAGCGGTGAGCACTTTTATCTGCTTCCCGGGAAGCTATCTTGTATGAGAAATCTAACCGCTTTTGGAGTTTTTTCGCATAATTGTCATGACTACGAATTTGTTCCGCGTTAGAGTCTAACCAGAGGTAGGCATTGATTACCAGACGCAGATGCCTGCCAAACATGAGATAAAATGACGTATAACCTGTACTGTCATGTCCTGTAGCATTGTATGCATGCACCAGAGTACTTACATACGCTTTCCAATCTTCTTTTTGCTTATCTTCTGGAGTACCTAGCATTTTTATTAAAGTTTGGTTGAATCTTTTATTAGGCGTCGGATAGGGCGTCGTTCGTGATTGCTGCACTCCTGCTAGTCTGCACAGATCCTTAATAACATTGCTAGTAAAATTTATACCTTGGTCACTATGCAACCTGTTTGGAAACCATAAAGAACTATGAAATTTTCAATCAAAATATTTGCAGGGGCTCACGCTGTTTGGTTTCTGGAAGGAAAAGCTTGTAAGTAACGAGTAAAATGATCTGTTATGACCAGAATGTTTTCAAAACCACCCTTACTTTTTTCCAGTGATAAATAATCCATACAAACAAGATCTAATGGTTGATAACTCTCTTAGGAAACAAGTTCTGCAGAATTTTTTCCAGGAGTTTTGAACTTAATACAACGTTCACAATTTGTTATTCTTTCTGTGTTTCTTAAAACATTCCTGGCCAGAAAAACCTTTCTTTCATGAGTTGGATGGCTCTGTCTCGTCCATGATGACCAAGGTTGATATGCAGGAGTTTAAATGCTGTTTCTCTGAAATGACTTGGTAAAACCAACTGATTAATCTTTTCATTCTGTAATATAGCTTTTCTGTACAGTACACCCTTGTCTAAAAACAATTTTTTTTATCTCTTTCAAGTATCTATAAACACCATCTGACTCTGCTTTCATATCTGACTTTGCAAACCCGTACTGAACAAGTTCGATAACTCTCTTTATTTCCCTATCAGAGAACTGTTATTTTACCCAGTCAATATTGGAGAAGACACATGAGTTTTCAGAATGAGATTCATTTGGTTCAACAGAAAAAGAATCTGATTTACTTGAAACATCTACCCCTATAAGCATGTTAGTACTTGCAGTCATACATGATAATGGTTCCTCCTTCTCTGGAAGGAATACTCTCTCAAAATGAGGGCAACTTTCACGGTCTACCATATAAGCACTGCAAATAGACTGGATGACCTTGGGACTGACTTATACTTCCTCTGTGGTCGTCTAGATAGGCCATCTGCATCGGCGTTGTTTGCACCCTTCCTGTAGTAGATTGAAAACTGGAAGTTACTGAGGGCTGCTAACCAACGGTGGCCTGTAGCATCAAGCTTCGCGGTGGTTAAGACATAGGTGAGTGGGTTATTGTCAGTTACTACAACTTGTTGCCAAAAAGATAGTCGTGAAATTTATCGGTGACGGCCCATGTTAGTGCAAGGAATTCTAGCTTATGAGCTGGATAATATCTTTCACCGTTCCGCAACCCACGACTTGCATAAGCAATTACTCTTTTCTCACCATTCTGTCTCTAGTTCAACACAGCACCCAAACCATTACTAGATGCATCTGTGTGAAGGATGAAAGGCTGGTCAAAGTCAGCATAGGCAAGGATAGGTGGTGACATCAGTTCCTACTTGATGCACTCAAACGCCTTGGATTCTTCATCGTCCCATCTCCATGCTGTTGGTTTTTTCTTTCCAGACTTACCTTTCTTTGTTGAATGACCCTTCAGTAGATCATTAAGAGGCTTTACAATCTTTGAATAATCCCGAACATACCTTCTGTAATATCCAGAAAAACCTAGAAATGTTCTAAGAGTCTTGATATTACTGGGAACTGGACAAGTTGCAATTGCCTTAATCTTTTCTGGATATGTCTCTTTGCCATTCTCACTAACTACATGTCCTAAATATGTCACTCTGCTCTTAAAAAATTCACACTTATTAGCTGTGAGTTTTAAGTTATGCTTCTCAAGTCTCTGAAACACAGCTGTTTGTCGGTCCATATGTTTGACAAATGTCTGTGAGTAAATCAAAATGTCGTCTAGAAAAACTATATATTTTCCTTAAGTTCAACTCACCCATACAACTTTCTACAATCCTTCGGAATGTGGCTGGGGCATTCATCAGTCGAAAACCCATTCTATTGCATTCAAAGAGACCTACACCACTTACCGAGAAAGCTGTTTTTCTCTGTCTTTTTCATCTATTTCCACTTGCCAGTACGAGCTTGTGAGATATAATTTGGTAAAGTATCTGGAACCAACTAACATATCCATGGTATCGTCGGTAATCAATGCAGAACCTCATGGCTCCATCCTTTTTCCTCACTAGCACATTATTGGAGGAGTAGGGACTCTTGGAAGGTTGTATGGCTCCCACGTTCAACATCTCCATAACGTGTTGTCTAACTTCATCATACATACCTGGGGGAAACGCCGATATGGTTCCTGAAAAGGTGTCAATTTAATTTGATGCTTGAGTAAATCTGTCCTCCCAATATCTGTTGGACCTTTAGAGCAAAGATGTGTCTGAAATCTTAATATCCAAGTCCTGTAGAGGTTTCTTAGATTAACTGCTAATAACCGATTCAGAAGAGCCTGGGTTCCAAGTATCAATGACCTTAACTTCATGTAATGCACTTAAAAGTGATCTAGGAGGAACATGTACAATTGAAATATATTACACACTCTAACAGGTATGGTAACAGTATTCTTACACTTGGTAAGGGAAACAACTCTTGGGCAAATAACAAGACCACCTGAGAGAGAAGTATTGACTTGTTCAGTCACAGCTGATTCAATTTTTCTGACATTTCTTACTATATCTCTTTTGACTTTGGTTTCATTCTTTTTATCCAGCCTTCGGCATATCGGAGTATCAAGTAGCATTATTTCCTTGCTATTATGCTCGGGATTGCCCTTCAAAAAAAGCTAAAAACCTTCCTGGAAATGACGTCACATACCGTATAAATAGTGCGTCCATTGTGATAAACACTCATATTTTTTCTGGCGACATTGGGACATGAGCCCTTGTCGGTTTTATGGTTATTGCGGTGTTTAATAAATTGTCTAAGACGTGGTCTTAGTTGCAAGGTTTGTAAAGCCTTTGAAAACAAATGAAATATACCAATGACGAAATCTTGGTTTGAAAGGATTGATAATCCATGCATTTCGTTTTACACATGGTCCATGTGGTTTTACAACTCAAGTTGTACAATACACGCTGTGTATTTGTTGAATGCACGATTAGAACACGCCGTGTTCAGAATTTTGTCGTGACTATATTTTACACCGCAAGTTGAATAATATACACGCTGTGTATATATTAAATAGTACAGTACAATTAGAACACGCTGTGTTCAATTTTTTCTTGTGGTTTTATTGATCTCAATATCAGGGATATAAATGAGACAAGAGAAGGAATTTCTATTAATTGCTGACTGATACTGGAGATAACAATTTGTTTACGACTTACAATTTACAAAATGTAGTGTTTATAGTAAAAAGACCTTAGGTCTGAAGTTTGAACAAAATAACAGTCAGGCTAATAATACAACTGTATTCATAAATAATATAGGTGAAAGAAGATGTCAATTTAGAACATCTGAACAGACTGATGCAATTATTTAAATAAAAGAAATATTTGTTTATTGATAATGATAAAAAAGAAGTATTTAAGGCATCAGTTTGCACATGGTTGGAAATAAGTACAGCTGATGATATCAGTAATATTATTTGGTGTCACTGAAGACCAAACAATAAAATGCACGAATGAACAAGAATTTATTTTGTTTCTCAGAGCAATACATGGGCTGTGAAATGTTTTAATTCTGGGATGAGAAGCTTACGTATACATGTTTTCTATACTACATAATATATGGTGTTTTCAAGTTATTGTCACAGAAAAGTTGACTGTCTACAATACACTTATTTATATTACATTGTACAGTCGAAGTTTTGCATGTTTCGAAGTTTGGAAGAAAGAGAATCTAGAATTTTTTGAAAGACGAACTAATTCATAAAACTTTAGAGAATTAAATTGATCACTGTTTGGAATAGGTGCAAAAGACAATTCATGCAGTGTTTTGAATCGTATCAATTGTTTGTACAGTTTTATTCAGTTATAAAGTTTGAGTTAAGAGTTATAAAATGTGACTGAAATGACAGTGAATGTTGAAAACAGGAGTACCGTATTGATTAAAAAATTTGAATGAAAGACATATATATTTATAAGTTACTAATAGAGAGAAGTCAAACAAACATTGGGATTCTTGACTTGAAAAGTACTTTTAAAATAAGTACATGTACCGGTAATATACGTGTAGTCAGTCAAATAATTTATATGGTTTTACGATTTCATTGTTTTTTGCATCCATAATTATTACAATAGTCATACATTGCACATCGTAATATGATTCATGAGGATGATTTGGGGAAAAAAGAACCAAACATTTATTGACTTAGATGATTTGAATTCAGACACAATACATGAATTTATTTTAAGCTACATGTAATCTAAATGATGACTTCATGGAAACTTAGACTTGACAAGTATTGTTATGACACTGAATGATATTTAAGAAATGAAGTTGTTTGATACATTGCTGAGCTCCTGAGATATAATACAAAAAGGAAAGGTTCAGAGTGAAAGAGGATCAATGTGATCAAAATGAAAAATCCAGAAATAATTCAAAGTTCACTATGACCCAATTTGTTTATAACATTAAAACTTATTACCACAGTATGGTACATGTTCAATTAGATTGAATTGAAAGAGTACGGTATACATTAAAGTAAGAGACTATAGGTGACCATCTTTTATTTCTATCCTGAGAATTTGGTGAATTAAACTTTTACCATATGTCATGTAGAATTCGATCAAATATAAAAACTATACTTAGTATATACTAGTTTGTCTAGATCATGCAATGCAAGCAGTTTTCTACCAAGACAAATTGTCAACGGAGATGTCACCTAACAGTTGTTTTACAACCTTCCTCTTTAGGGAAAAATCCAGTGATAAGGATTATTTAAATGTAAAAATACATTTGTAATAGAATACTGCAATGGAAGAGAAATAATTGAATGGTAAATTGACAATATACAGTTAAGTTATTGAATAGAGTATTTAATATAGGATATGAAACATATGAGATTATGTTTGATTATATTTAGAGACACTGAAATTTGATTTTTGAGACACTCTTTATACAAGATGGGTTACATGAGTAACTTGAATTTGAATTTACGATACACTAGCACCATGTTTACAATGTTCATTTTGAAAAAAAAGCAAAGAACAAACTGATTTTCATACATTTACTATATACTTACCATATATGTATTAGTAGATGCATTGGAATGGTTTTCGTTATACTGTGGTTTCATTAATATTCAAGGGTATCAATTTTCGTGGATAGAGAGAAAATTACAGCTCCAAGGATACGTAAATTCGTGGCCAATGACCCTGTCAATACAAAATGTTAGTAGAAATTGCATTTCAATGATCATTAGATTTCATGGATCAACTTAACAACGAAATCCACGAAAATTGGTATTCAACGAATATTGATGAAACCACAGTAATATTCAGAATTTGAAACATAATAGAAAATATTAACTTAATAATAGATAATATTAAATATTTACTATTGAGGAAATGTTTCAATTATTTAGCTGCTTTATGTAAATAATGTTACCCTGGATATAACATATCTGATTCATAAATTCCAAGAAAGATTACAGGGAACACATTTGTTCCAGTTTTATTTTTGTCCCTTTGCCAGTAGGTGATATAATGAAGACTAGGAGAATAACAATGCCCCAAATTGTCTCTCTATAAACAAAGCTTTGTCTGGGCAAGTTCTAATTGGGACAAAACTGTTTACAATCTGAAAAAATAACATGGGGCAAAAATTATAAACCCTGTTTACAGTTCCCAATCGTGGGTCTTATTATGATTACATGAAATCAATATAGATATATTGACGACCGAAAAATGACATAACAAAGGACTAAATATTATATTTCATATCTTTTCATAAATGTGTTTATACACAAAGAATTAATGTCATACAATGTTCCAACTTATGTCAAAGTTATATATATTCCATTAATATACATGTATATGTAAATAATAGATTGTTTATAATTCTGTAAACAAGTGAGTGCTATTGCTTTTATTGATAATATTTAAGTTTCAAAGAAAACTTAACTTATAACTTATCCTAATATATAGCTATATGAGCTAGACAAAATAGGACATACATGTATTTATAAATATGTTTTTAGTTTATAAAAGAGTGATTGACATATATATAGGTACTTCATTAAGAGTAAATATTTCTCTTATCAGAGGTCATTGTACCTTAGTTATGTTGCAAAACTTAATCATACTTGAATATGATACATTGTGTTCAAGGAAGAAAACATTTGTTTTCTACATTACATTGGAAGCTAGAAGATCATACATTTAATTACAACATAGCTGTATAATATGTGTATATGTACCCTATATATCAGACAGTAAAATCTTATATTTCAATGAATGCAATTCATTCTTCTTTCCATTAACATCTTACAGACAGAAACACATTGTAGTGTTGGATTTTACTAACAATGTATTTTATTTATATCACAGAGAAATAAGGCAGAATGGTTCTAAAAAATTATTTTCTGAGAAAACATTAATCATGCAGCCACAATATGGAAAATTATAATAAAAGTTGGTGGGGAAAATGATTGGTACATTTTATGTGTTTTGTGGCCAAAATGATCAAGCAATTTTGCTTTTCCACATGATGAAACCAAAGTTAATTCATTAAAATGGTCTATGTTTATCTAAATCATTCATTGAGAATCTTCTTTATTTGGAAGGAATTTTTATTTATTTTCAAATAGTTTGAAGATGCTACTTGATACCCTATATGCCGAAGGCTGGATGAAAAGAATGTTCCCCTCATCCAAGCATTCCCCCGGATGTGATGGATGAGGGGCATTCTTGGAAGACAGCTTGAGGCTGAGGAGTATCAATGTTTCCTCCCTGTATGGGTTTTGAAAATTGTTTATCCCACCTCAAATAAAATTACATATTTAACAATAAATCAGCTTTAAAATTATGAGTGTTTATCACAATGGACGCACTATTTATACGGTATGTGACGTCATTTCCAGGTAGGTTTTTAATTTTTTTTGAAGGGCGATCCCAAGCATAATAGCCAGTAAATAATGCTACTTGATACTCCTCAGCCTCAGGCTGTCCTCCAAGAATGCCCCTCATCCATCACATCCGGGGGAATACTTGGATGAGGGGGGCATTTGGTGCTATCTGGATGGTATACTTGTTCGTTGTCTTAACTGGCCTTTCATCTTGCAAGCTGTTAAATGCTACTCTCCACTCATCTGGGACATCTTCATCTAATGTCTGTTAATAAGTATTCCTGCAAATACGAATGAAATTAGTTCCCACAATAACAGGCACAATTTTTGAATAATTATTCTGAGGAAATACAAGAGCAGGAATAGCATAAGATGAGTAACCAAAACAGGGTAAACAAATTTCTAACTCTACATAACCACTGTAAGGTAGCAAACTGCCATTGGCACTTTGAACATTCAGTCCTGAATCAATCAGTGCTTTGGTCTTGACACCATTGATAAATATTTCAGTACCATTGGATTAACCAACTAATCTAGAAAATAAACTGTCAGTATTTTGTTGATTTGTTGTTCTGATAGGCCTTTCCTTAACTGCATCCTTGTTTGCCCCACAACAGAAGATGATATTAGTTTAAATTGTTACCTCCAACCTGACCAGAGTTACCACTTTTAGTCTGTTGGTTGCTGCTGGAATTGCCTCCTATGTTGCTGTGAGTAGTTTCCACTGCCTCTTGGGTAATATCTTTGTCAACCCTGAAAGGAGTCTGATCTGTAAGAATTTTGTGGATTATAATTGTTTGATAAAACATTTTGCTCTAATTTACCCATTCGATCCTCAAGCTATTTCATATGACCAAGTAGATCTGAGAGTTGTTTCTGCATTTGTTCAAATTTTGAATTCTAAATAGTGAGAGAATTAATATTTGTCAACATGGAAACACTAGGCTTTGTAACTTCATTGACAGATTTTAAATTATTTTCCTCTTTTTCTATCTGTCTTACTTCTCTCAGCAGTGAATAAAATTCTTTAACTGATTCATACTTATGTCTGGTAGCATTTCTTAATTGAGCACTTCTCAATCCAGACCAGAACTTTGACATTAACATTGTGTCTTTAGCACTAGAGTCAATGTGACCTAATCTTACACCTTTTGATATACATTGTTTCAATCTAACACCATAGGTAACAATTGTCTCAACTTCTCTCTGATGATCTGCATAGAAATTCTTCATGATATTTTCAGGTGTGCAAACATTCCCATAAAAGTCTTCCAATTTCCCGAGAATGTTGTCAATCGTTGCATCTTCGCCAAGGGAAATTAAGATTTCACGCGCTTGGCCCTTAAAAGAACTACGAACAAACTGTAATAAAGCATTTTCTGATAAGTTGCTCTTCAGGCATCTATCCTCATAAGACCAAACTTCATAACTGACATCCCCTTTTGTAATGTTTCACTACCACTAAAAGATGGAAGTTTGACTGGATTTAGGTTGGAGTTTTGACACAGAGCACTAGTCAAAGTAGAGTTAAATAACCTGGGGGAGGGCAAACTCACCCTTGGGCTAACCTTTGGCCTAGCACTCTCATCTGCAGAAGCAAATGGTAACCTGGAATTACAAGAAGAAGTTTGTTTGACACTATCAGCTTTACACTTCAGTGACATTTCATATTCTTCCTTTGGAATAACCCTGTAATGATTTTCTGAATTAATCTTTCTGATAAGATCTTCCAATGAAGTTTCATCATTACCATAGTGACACTTATTTCCCTCAGACACTGAGACACTGAGACAGACACAAAAGCAAATTGAAAATAATTATCGCAATGTGCATATGTTCTACCATACAGACATGAAACAAACACACTAAATCTAATGCACACACGACTTGAAGTATATCTGATGACAACTGTATAGACTAAGTCATTATACAACTAATAAATACCCGATCGTCAGTTTTCTTTGTCCAAACGTCCTGGTGTCCTATATTCAGGGTTAGTCAAGGCTGCAAATAAATATCGTGAAATGCAACGCGCGCAGTTGACCAATAATATTTGGACCATAGGCTGGGGTGGGTAGGGGTGGGGAAAATTGTTCACGAAAACACCAAAAAAAATCTAAGACAGATACATTGACAGTCCACAAAACACATATGACAACATCAAGATGTACTAAACCAATCATTGAGTAAACATGTATATATTTTCAGTGAAAATATCGTTGATAATCGCGAGTCAGACTGAAATATACCTTGGGAAAACACGTTTCTACACTTCTGGAGGTACAAAATCAAAACACATGAAATAAAGAATCTCGAGCCCGATCACTTTCACGCCTGAATAGCACACACCTTACAGACAGCCAGTGTAACGAAGAATATTGACCCGGGTTGAAAATTGACCCGGGAGTCATTTTTCAACGTTGAAAATTAAGACCAAAATCGTGAAATTTATACCCGGGGTCATTTTTCAACGTTATGAGAAAGATTTTTTTTTAAATTCTGATGACCAAGACACGTTGAAAATTGATCCTGTTGAGAATTGACCCCAACCTCAGAGTTTTGATCTGAACTGTAACTTACTCTACACGGTTTAAATGTATGTATACAATCTTGCACATATTTGAAAGTTTCAGTTTTAACATTTTCATACACTCCGATACGTATGCGGACGTGGCTGATTTCTTTTTAGGTTGACATGTCCGATTAATCATTTGATTTTGAGACTGAAAATATAATATCCATTTAATATTACAATACTATGTAAATAAAGCTAAGAAGATGACCGTTTGCTTCGGAATGAAACAGGCGGTTCGGGCAAAAATACTTTTTGACATTCTCTGCAAGTGTAGTGATTTTTTGTATCGTATTATTGTAGAATCATTAAATATCACTTTACAAATATTTACATTTATTACACTACCTTAAGTTTATCAAATTATTGTTTTAATATAATTTTAGACATTTTATAAACAAATTTTGAAAAAAAAATGAATTTATATTTTAAAGTAGATACATCATGATCATTAACATGTTATTTGAATATAGGCTTACATGTACATCAACATACAAATGATAGTGAATGCATTCATGCACATGTAGTCATTGAATCAATCATGTTTAATTTTCAGAACAATATCAAATTGTGAATTTGACATTAAATTTGTTTTACATTCCATCAGTACAAGTATAACAACTTGTTTTATAACTGGTCATATTTTTGTAGCTTTGTAATCAATTAAAAAAAATTGATTATTTTAGTTTTTAAATAATAATGTACTTTATATTGTGTCCTGGCAGAAAAAAAAATATTTACCTATTCTCTTCACTAATATGTTTAACAGAGATCTTACCAAGTATCCAGGACTTTAAATAATAAATGTAATATACTGAATCTTTGAAGATCAGAAGTACATTGGTACATGAATCTAGCGCCGTAAAGGGTAGAATCTGTTGATACTGGATTTGGCGGGACTTGCGCTTATATAGTGAACACAGTTAGTAACGCATGCATATTAATGACTTAAAACTCGCCTGTCATTGGTCAATGAGACATATATACCCGGTCACTAATAAAAACCATGTGACATATCACAACATTCACACGTGCATTCATTCATCTATACAGGAATGCGTTCTATCAGCAATGCACGCTGATGAACATTAAATAATAAATAAATATGAACTGTGACATGCATAATAAATAGCTTTAAACTATTTTGGGTGTTTTTGTAAAGATATTGGTCATTTTAACTTGACCATGTGTAAATTTGTCGGCCACGTGACTTTTTTTGGTCACATGGGCGTTTTAAGACAAAAAACGTCAAAGCTAAATTCAGTCAAAAAGTTCAAGGGCAATGCAAAAAAAGTTAAGAGTAAGTAATATTGGAAAATATTCAAAATTATCCATACCTTACAGAAATCAATGCTCCTTCAGTTGAAAAGTTTACTAGTTATGTTAATTTCTTCAAAAAACTGGCTACTTGTTCTTAAAACAGTGCATCTTTGTATATTTTGATTAAAATTACAAAGTAAACCCTCATCTCTGAATAAATGAGCATCAGTTTTCATAAAGAACTCGTAAAAAAGAAGAAAATCATACCGAGTTTAATATCTATAGCCGTCTTGCACTTGAACTTTTGCATTTTATTTCTCAATCTTAAAGGTCTCTCAAATCAATACACATTTCAAACGCACAAATGATCCCAAAAGGGGAGGTAACTCTCTGAGCAATAACTCTGCGATGCCATTTTATCACCTAATCCGAATTTATTTTAAGATATGTTTCAACAGTACATTATCCCAGTGGGCACGCAACGTTGTTTCAACGTTTAGAAATGGTTGAAATCAAGTTGCAACGTTGATCAACCATTATTCAACGTTGAATCACGTTAAAAGAAATGTATGAGTCAACTCTTTACGTCAATTCCTATTGTGACGTCAGCAAACTCGCCAGCTACGTTCAATTGTTTTCCCTTGGACTGAAATGTTAATTTTGATTTGTTTAAATATAGCATGTGATTGCCTCATATATCTCTATATTTGTTCTGTGAGAAATAATATTAGGCAATATGGCCTTCATTGGTCGACGCCTCGCTTACTCATTTCGACATTTCATAGTATTTTATACATAAATTACATGCCGTTATTTCTTAAAGTATTTGGAGTAGTCGCCCTTTGAAATTCTTTAAAATTAGAGTAGTTGCCTTTAGAATATTGACGTAACATTGTTTTGTCTGAAGCGGAACAAAATGGTAGCGTCGAAATTTGCTCAAATCTCTGCAGAGGAAAGGGAGAAAACATTTAAAATTGAATAGCAACAAAACATTGTAAGTAAACATGGGTGAAGCAAAGATTTTGAAAAAGTATTTGAAAGGTGAGATTGAAAATGTTGAAGAGTTTAAATGAGTTGAATTGGACGATATGTTAGGCATCTAGTACATGGCTTTGCGTAGATCATCGCTATTTGTGAACAAATATGTCGCTTGATAGTCCTCGAGAAAACAAAACACTTATTAGGTTAATTACTGACTCACTACGGAAATATATTGGTTGATCAATCTCATAGAAGGCTTGGATTAGCCTGGCCATCTATGAAATTGATCAACCCAATATATTTCCGTAGTGAGTCAGTAACTAACCTTATAAGTAATAATATTTCTCACTAGACAAAATTATTCTACACAGATCATCGAATCAGCAATGTGTAAGGCGACAGAAACACCAATTGCAGAACTTAGATCAAATAAAAAAAGGAAGGAGAACAACAACACAAAAATTCCTTTCGTTTAAAGCCTATCATAACCATGTATTTAATAGATATCTTTCCCAAAATAATGATTTCAATATTCAATGCTCAAATATACCTTAATGTATATTGTGACGTCAAAATGATCTTTAAAACCACGGGGTCTTTGACAAACAAAGTACATGTATTTTCAAATTTGGATAACTGTCTGAAGAGCCGACACGGCTAAAAGCGCTAAGTAATTAGTAAACAACTAATTTAATTTAGACGGTCGCATTCTCTTATTTAAGGAATGAATTTTATAAGCAAGATAATATAATATGTAAACGATTTGACCGTTAGACCTAGCACAGTGCAGTTTAAATTTTTTTATAACAATTTATTTGAAACGCACACAGTAAGAGCCGCCTGGTTGTCTACTCAAATCATTAGCCAAACTTAAACTAATCGTCACACGATCAGTCTACATTATGACGTCATCTTTCGTATGTATAACGTACAAGTTTTGTCTAAAGAAATAGCTGAAGAGATTTACGTGATTCCGAAAAAAAATTATTCTTCTTTCATTGTTTATCAATTTAATTTCTATGAAGACTACCGGTAATAAAATTAAATACGGATAGGCAACATCAAACCCTTTAACCTCTATACACTTTTAAATACAATCGAGTGACCTCACAATGGTAATCGTGCACATTGATCTGTCAAAAGTTTTTGTCGTCAGTAAATTTCTACCCACAATTTAAAGGGGTGACATACAATGTTACATTTTTTTAAATATGTTTTACGGTGCTACCGTTCTGGCGAGCGCAGCAAGAATTACACATACATGTACCTTGCATCATTGTCAACCTAGAGTGTTATTTAGGTATCAACGAACGTCAAAGAATTTTTGAGAGATTATTTCTCTACAATAAGTATACCGGTGCCCAGTCCCTGTTTGTAGGTGTGTAATTTCCCACTTTCAAATTTGATGGTATGACTATAGTATGCAATATTTACATAATTTTTTTAACTGTTTATTTTTTTCTCTTTATTCCTTTTTATTCAGTTTAAAATATCCTATTGTTTATTTCCTCCCTACTCATATACTCATATACTTACCTGCCTACTGTACATGCATGCGCAATTAGCTTAAAAATGAATCGATATGACAGTAAAGTATGGCTCTTGCTAGTATATATTTAAATAATCTCTATATTAAAAAAAAATCATATGTCAATGAGACAGGTATCGCAGTCTTTACTGAAATAGCTAGTACACGCATTACAGATGTTTGATCCACCTCTAAATTTATCGCGGGAAATATAGTGCGAGAGCACTGTGACGTCATCCATAACTTTGTTCGTCTTTGTTCACGTATATCGACTCAATACGAAGGTAGGGAAGCATCTAACAAATCTCTTGAGTCTCGCCAAAGCATATGCGGTACTCTAAACGTGTCTTCAAACCTTTAAACACCGTAAATTACGAGTTAAAAGTCGGCCATTTTTGGCATAGCACCACGGGTGAGAACATTAGAGAGCATTATGGGACGTAGACAAAAACATTTGTATCATGACTTGTAGGTTTAGCTCGTTTCTTTTTCCCGCGCACACTGGTTTTTAGAGCTCGCTTCGCTCGCTAATAAGGTATGGATGTGCGTTGAATGTGCGTTGAAACTCTTCTATTTTAAAAAATCATGTTTCGACAAGAAAATAAATTAAATCGTATGCATTAGCTTCGCTTCTTTTACAATTATACTTTCTGTATTTTCAACCACCGATCTAAATATAAAAATTCATTTGACTTTAACTTATCATCGTATACGATTACAAACATACAAACTATGACCATATATGTATGGTAATTAATTTTGCATTTATTGACTCAGAGTTTCATGAAAAGAAAAAAGTCCATTGTTCTTCTCTGCATAACCTTACATTATATATAACTGCATATGTGCATTCGATTAAATCATAATAAAGTCTAATTATAGTATTTATATGTTCTAGTTGTGAGTAAATAAGCTAGTCTAGCTTTTTATCGTCGCTTTTTAGAGCGAAGCAAGCTCTAAGAACCAGGCTGTGCGGGAAAAAGAACGAGCTAACCTACAGTTCATCAAACAAATTTTTTTGTCTACGTCCCATAATGCCCACTAATGTTTTCACCCGTGGTGCTATGCCAAAAATGGCCGACTTTTAACTCGTTATTTACGGTGTCTTAAAGTTTAAAGACACGTTTTAAGTACCGCATATGCTTTGGCGAGACTCAAAAGATTTGTTACATGCTTCCATACCTTCGTTATGAGTCGAGAAACGTAAACAAAGACGAACAAAGTCATGGATGACGTCACAATGCTCTCGCGCTATATTTCCCGCGATGAATTTAGAGGTGGATCAAACATCTGTAATGAGTGTACTAGCTATTTCAGTATAGACTGCGATACCTGCCTCATTGACATATGATTTTAAAAAAAAAAATCATATAGAGATTATATATATACCAGCAAAAGCCATACTTTACTGTCATATCGATCCATTTTTAAGCTAATTGTGCATGCATGTGCAGTAGGCAGATAAGTATATGAGTAGGAAGAAAATAACAATAGGAAATTTTGAACTAAATAAAAAGGATAAAAATTAAAAAATAAACAGTTAAAAAATTTAGGTAGATATTGCTTATAGTCAAACCATTAAATTTGAAAGTGGGAAATTACACAACCTACAAACAGGGACCGGTCTCTCTCTCTCTCTCTCTCTCTCTCTCTCTCTCTCTCTCTCTCTCTCTCTCTCTCTCTCTCTCTCTCTCTCTCTCTCTAGGTAGGGGGTTGCGCTGTATGTATCAGAACAATTAAAATCAGTACCTTTGGCATACTTATTGAACAGCAATACTCTCTCAAACATTCTTTGACATTCGTTGATACCTAAATAACACTAGGTTGACAATGATGCAAGGTAACGTTATGCATAATTCTTGCTGCGCTCGCCAGAACGGTAGCACCGTAAAACATATTATTTTTTGGTTCTCGGACGTAAGAAAATGATGACGTCGGGCGAACGTTATAATGAAAATGAAGGGTTTTGCGAAATCTTTTAAATCTATTTTTTTTTTTTTTGGTGCAAAAAATTGGCTGAGAACATTTGATTATTTTTTTTATAAATTAATTGAACAGTATCTCTTCTGTTATTATGTTGAGTAAAATTAAGTTCGTATAAATAGTTTAAAATTTCGAGTTTTCCGATTAAGATATGCAGTTTACTATATATTTTATTGAAATGGCGTTGCTTGATTTTATCAGCGACACCATGCATGATTGAAACACGATAACATTATAACCACGCAGACGAATCTCAAGGTAATTTCACAAATAAAATTTTAAAATCTATGGATAACACGGACAAATTTTCAGGGTAAGTTTTCTCGCAAGCAGTAAACCTGCGAGCTACCCTAAAGAGTCACACGACAGTTAACCGACGTTAACAATGAAGTCACAATCGCTTTAAATAGGGGAAATGTCACTAACTGTAATTACTGTAAAATGAATAATCTGAAATCCTCTCAAAATCTTCAAAAGCTAACGAATGAGGGCATTAATTCAGAGATATGAAACAATTATAAGTTGTATTTATTTGAATGCTCACACATAATGGATTTTGAGAGGATTCCGGTGTTTTTCGCAAATTTCCGGTATTCTTGACCGTTGATTCTCGGGGAAATTTTTGCAAATCAAGCTTACCAGATACAAGATACCAGATACCAGATACTTACCATATAACCAATGTTAACTGACGTTACAATCACTTTTAAAAAGGAAAAAACTCTGCGTTGAGCATTATCTTCTTATGGAGGAACAATGGACGTTTTTATTTCACACAAAGATTGCTTATGACCTGAGGATGAGTCATGACCTAAACCCAAGGTCATTTGGGCAAGGTCAAGGTCCCTGGCAGGAAAAGTTCAACGTTGTTATCTCAACGTTTAACCAAAACAATATCTTAATGTTGATGTAACGTTGAATTATAATTTTATCAACTGATGACGTTACTTGAGTAGAGATTCACCTTATAGCTCCTGAAATAATGAATTTGAGCTTACTTGATTACAATTTTTATTTTAAAAATACATACATTGTCACGCAAAGTAAAATTTAAAGGTTTTTTTTTCAGTTTCAACATTCCCATGACATACCCGAAAGCAGCGACTTTTACAGAAGCAATCCTACAATTTCTGATAAGATGCATTGCGTTCTATTCGTCGTGAAAGCAGACAACATTGACCAGAACGTTGACTTCTCAGTATTGAAGAGTATTCAAAAATATCTTAATTCTAAAAGTAAGGATTCTGTCATAATACAGTAAAACTCGTTTATAGCGAAGTCTTATTGACCAATGGATTTACCTCTATATATCCGTAATTTGTTATATCCTTACAACGAATTCGTAATAATAACTATAGCAAATTCATTATATACATGTTTTCTTTCACCATACTATAATTTTTTGCTAATTGAAACTTTTAATATTCGGATTGTGAATTGAAAAATTTATATGAAAATAAATTCATATAAACTATTATTTATAATTGTAGTTAAAAGTTTTTAATTTGTAAAGATATCCGTAAAAAAAGTGCTAAATCTCGCTATTATTCACCTGTACGGGACTGAAAATCGGTTCGCTTTATCCGTAAATTCGTTATATCCGAATTCGTTATAACCGTACAATTTTGCAAAGAATTGATATGAATTTTACCGGGGACTTAAATAAAATTCGCTACATCCAAAAATTATCTATATCCGTGTTCGTACTAAACGAATTTTACTGTATATTTTATAAAGTAATATCAAGTTATATGCTATGTGTATAATTTCTTTTCACAAGTTATGGTTACCAAGATGCTATGAAGATCTTACTGTTTTTCTACTGGTTTTTTTTTCTTCATTATTATTGAAGTCTTCCTTCAGTGGAAGACCTTTCAGCTTTTCTAGTTTTTATCCCTTTTCTAAAGCTTTATTAAGGTCTTCCGTTTTAAAAGTAACACCTCATTGTTTTCGTTCCGTTTCTTTTTCCCTATTATTAGGGTCTTCCGCGGAAGACCCTACTATGATTTCCAACGGAAGACCCTCTAGTTATTCCACGGTTTTACCGTCTTGTTCTAGTAACTGTAATGTTTCTTTTTAAGGACTTCCGTTTCCAACGAAAGACCTTATAGTGATTGTAATGTTTTATGGTCTTCCGTTTCCAAAGGAAGACCTAATAGTGATTGTAACGTATTATGGTCTTCCGTTTCCAACGGAAGACCTTATAGTGTTTTTTTTTTTGTTTCTTTCTTTCTTTCTTATTATTTTTTTCTCCTTTTTTGTCGAAAGACTCAGAATGATAAAATTTCGAGTCCTTTTTTTCATTTATTCAAAAATCAGTTCTGGTTGACCGTTTCCTAACCCGCGTGAAAAACCTTGTTCACTCGAGATATCAAATACGGCAAAAACTTGAACATCCAGACTCTGTTGGATGATAGACCTATAGTTGTAGGTATGTTTAAACTATTTTGTTTTATTCGTCGTTACTTCCGGTCGTGACTGGAGGTACTTTAAAATTTATTTTATTTACGTATCTCATTTATTTTACATAGAATGAATATGATAGAATAAATCCTTACATAAGTCATCTATGCAATGCTAAGTAAAAAAAACATTCTACTTCCAGTGAGATATCTTTTTTATCTCAGGTAGCTTTTTTAAAGCAAATTTTGTTCCCACGAGATCACAATAAAGTATAAGTGATTAAGACAAGAAGCTTTCATGGAAAATAGACAATTAAATGAGGATATGTTTAACCGGTTTTATTTTGTCGACCGTCACTTCCGGTCCTCACTGAAAAAGTTAAAACAAATCAAACTGTTTATGATTTTAACTGCTATTCTTTGAAAGTTTAGTTTAGCTTGATACACAATGATGTTTGTTATGCAAAAAAAAGAAATACTAACGTTTATTTTCATTGAGCGCTTCCGATTGTCCATTTCCTGTCCCGAACCAAAAAAATTGACTCCTCGAGATCTCAAAAACGGTAATGACTTGAACAATCGAACTTTGTGGAATGAATAACATGTGTATGTAGATGTGTTTGCACTATATTGTTTTATTCGTTGTAACTTCCGGTTGTCACCGGAGGAACTTCAAAAATTATTTTTTTTTATTTTATTTTGGTTACATGGAATGAATATATTAGTTGAGAATATTAGATATGTCATCTATAAAATGTTAAATAAAATAAAAATAAAGCAAATAAATTTTACTTCCTGTGAGATATTTTAAATATCTCTTGGTAGCATTACATTTTACAAATTTGATGCCTGCGACATTTTTGTCACTGTAAGTGATTGAGACACAAAGCTTTCTTAAATGATAAACATTTATTTGAAGATGTGTTTAACGGGTTTCATTTTGTCGATCGTCACTTCCGGTTCTCATGGAAGGGTTCAAACAAATCACGTTTTTAACAAGAATAACTGATTTTCTTAGGTGTTTATCTAGCCTGATAAACATTACCATACGCTAGGCAAATGTACGATAAATGCCAGCTTTTGTTTTTATTAATCACTTCTGTTCGTCCGTTTCCGGTTCCGACACAGAAAATACAGTTTCAACGAGATTTCAGATTTGGCAGAAACGTGAACAACCTAACTTTGAGGAAAGATTGAATTATGATTGTAAAAATGGTTAACATGTTTTGTTTAGTACGGCGTTACTTCCGGTCGTCACAAAAAGTACTTCCAAAATTGATTTGTTTTTCATTCTTGTTGTTTTACATGGAAGTAACGTGTAGATACGTTTTGGATGATTGAATACATAAAGATCTAGAAGTTTTTATTTAAAGTTTTTCTAAATTTACTTCCGTTTGTCCGTTTCCTGTCCCGTGGCGAAATGCTTGTCTCCTGGAGATCTCAAAAACGAAAAAGAATTGAACATCCAAACTTTGTGGGATGATAGACCTTGTGCTTCCCTATGCCGGAATGTTTCTGGAAATGCAAGTTATTGGTTCTACTTTTACTTTGATCATCATACGTATACTGTACGTTTTGTACACATGTGCTTCTTCTTATCGCAAACGCACTTCGATTCGTTCCAGCACGGAGTAAGTGTTGTTTTGTCTTTGTTATTACATAAAATACTTGTCTATTTTTCCGAAAGTATATCTTAAATAGTTAATGTCAGGATTATGGTCTAAATGATGTTTTAAGCTAATTCACTGCTTCCGAGCTTCTGGACGCTAATTATACTTACTGTATATTGTGTACATGTTTACGTTTGTAAATTGTCACCCTGATTTTTGTTTATACAATGTATTAAGTATGTATTTTTTGTATGTTTCAGTTTTTTACCATCATAATCTAATAAATGGTATAACTTGCTGAATTGAGTCAGTACAGTAAACCATCCCTGGATTGTGCATCATGGAGCCAAAGAACATATTAAATCCAGACATTGTTATGAAGCAAGAGGCGCCTTCCGAGAGATCTGCTGCTATCTCCCAGTTCAGTTCGGTACTACTAGCCCGGAAGCGTGCTCAGGCAGAGGCTGCCCGTGTGAAGTTGAAGTACATCGAAACAGAAGTTTTGTTAAGGAAACAACAGGCTATGATTGAGGAAACTTGCAAGCTTAACCTAGCCAAGGCAGGTTAACCAAAACATTGAACTAGAGGCTGACTTGAAGCTACTCTGTCAACAAAGTGAAGCAGCTGCAGCCGCTGCAGAGGTGGAAGCATTGGAGTAAGAGGATGTAAGAAATAATGTTCTTGACATTCCAGTATCTGATAAAAAGAAACTTGTAAAACATTATGTAGAAAATTTGAAAGAGGAATGGCACAGTAACATTCAATATTGCAATGAAATATCATCAGTGTGTTCAGAAAACTGTAGAGTTAGTCGACAGTTTGCACCTCTATCCACACTATCACCTACCGTACCTAATCCTTGTGCAGATTTAGACAATGTTTCGTAGGACTCTATGACACTTAAGACACCATTTAACCCTCAAGCTAAGACGTTTTTTGCCAAAGCTTGTACAAGCACTCCTGCAGTTATTGACAATAACAATAACGTTATGAACTTACACGTTTTCTAACGAAGAAAGATTTGCTGCTTTCTCGCTTTACAGTGTTTAATGATAAGCCCGAATCCTTCCTAGTCTGGTAGTCCTCCTTTGTAAACATATCTCGAGATCTGGACGTCAACCCAACGGAAGAATTAGATTTACTATTTAAATAGTTCGGGCCCGATTCGACTAAGTAAGCACAGAGTATTAGGATCGCGAATGCCAGTAACCCTGCAGAAGCCTTGAGGAAAGTGTGGGAGAGATTGGACGAAAGGTATTGCATCCCAGATCTAATAGAATCTGCTTTGAAACGAAAACTGATCAACTTTTTTAAATTGACTAACAAGGATACTGAAAAACTGTAAACGTTGTCTGACCTGCTGTGTGAGATTTCGTCCATTAAGGAGAACTCTGCTTACTCCTCCTTGTTAGCATATTTTGATTCATCGTCAAATGTCAATCAAGCCATATCCAAGCTACCATACAACATGCATACAAAGTGGATGGACAGAGCATCAAAGTATAAGACTTCACAGATGGTTTCCTTTCCACCCTTTACATTCTTCGTAAACTTCGTAAAGGAAATGACGAGAATGATGAACGATACGAGTTTTCAGCCAACCATTATCCACTAAAGAAGGAAGAACCTTTTCATGCCACTCCACTCACACAGCCAATACGAGTAAAGAAAACGGATGTAAGTTCCGAAAGTGTGTGTCCCATTCACATGACAAATCATTCGCTAAATCATTGCAAAACCTTTCGTGCAAAGCCAATTCAAGTTATCAGAAAATTCTTGAGTGACTTTAGAATATGCTATGATGTTGTAACTCAAATGAAAATATAAAACGCAGGCACGTAGCATCGTGTTTGAAAGTGGGGGGCCAGACTTATCCAAAAAATCTTGACAAGCAAAAAAAAAAAAAAGAGGCCCAGGGGCCACATCGCTCACCTGAGCAACAATTGCCTTAATTCTGATCAAATTAGCATTACAGTATCAAAATATTTTGACAATTAAGAACAGTAGATCTTGCTAAATAAATTGAAAATCTGCCAATTTTTATCCACCTCTATTTCGTGGCCCCACTTTTCTCTAGGGAATCATGGTTTCATCAAACTTAAATCTGCATAACCTGTGCTTTCACACTAAGTACTGAGTTTTGAACCGAAAACTTTCCCAGAATATTTTTAAAGATTTTCTGTATATAATTATTTGTAATAAATCAGACCGCCATCATGGCCCCGCCCTACCACTTGTGACTGTGATTTTGCAAACTTGAATTTACACTACCCGAGGATGCCTCTACACAAGTTTAAGCTTTTTTGGCCAAATAGTCTTTAAAAAGAAGATTTTCAAAGATTTTCTCTATATATTCCTATGTAAAAATTCATCCCCCATTGTGGCCTCACCATACCTCTAGACTATTATTTAAATAAACTTGAATCTATACCATATGGGGATGCTTCCACTCAAATTTGGGCTTTCCTGGCCAAATAGTTTTGAAAAGAAGATTTTTAAAGATTTTCTCTATATATAAAAATTTATCCCCCATTGTGGCCCCGCCATATCCCAAGGGACCATGAATTGAATAAACTTGAATCTACATTATCTGAGGATAGTTACACGCCAATTTGAGCTTTCTTGGCCAAATAGTTTTTAAAAGATTTTTTTTTAAAGATTTTCTCTATATATTCCTGTATAAAAATTTATCCCCCAATTGAGGCCCCATTCTATCCCCTAGGACCATGATTTGAACGAACTTGAATCTACACTATCTAAGGATGCCTCTCAAATTTGAGCTTTTCTGGCCTAATAGTTTTTGAGAAGAAGATTTTTAAAGATTTTCTATATATATTCCAATGTAAATCTTGATACCCCAATTGTGGCCCCACCCTACCCCCGGGGACCATGATTTGAAGAAACTTGAATCTACACTATCTGAAGATGCTTCCACTCAAATTTGAGCTTTCCTGGCCTAATAGTTTTTGAGAAGAATATTTTTAAAAATTTTCTCTTTATATTCCTATGTAAAACTTGATCCCCCCCATTGTGGCCCCACTCTACCCCAGGGACTATGATTTGAACAGACGTGAAGCTACACTACCTGAGGATGCTTTCATTTTAATTTGAGCTTTTCTGGCTTAATAGTTTTTGAGAAGAAGATTTTTAAAGATTTTCTCTATATATTCCTATGTAATACTTTATCTTCTTCTTGTGGCCCCGCCCTACCCCCGGAGACCATGATTTGAACAAACTTGAATCTACACTACCTGAGGATGCCTCCATACATGTTTAAGCTTTTCAGGACGAATAGTTTTTGAGAAGAAGATTTTTTAATAATACCAACAAATTTTCAATAATTCTCAATTATCTCCCTTTTAAAGAGGGCGTGGCCGTTCATTTGAAACATCTTGAATTCCCTTTACCTAGTGGTGCCTTGTGCCAAATTTGGTTGAAATCTGCCTAGTGGTTCTTGATAAGAAGATTTTCAACGACGACGACGACAACGACGACAACGACAACGACAAACAACGGACAAATTGTGATCAGAAAAGCTAAAAAAGGGAAAAGGTTACTTTCCAATTTTCTCAAAATCCCTAATCCGTTTAGTGGGGGGGGGGTAGTATTTAAATTCAATTTTCAAATCTTTGCTGCGGAAAAAAAGGGGGCAGGCCCCCCTGCCCCCACCCCTTTAATGCTACCTGCCTGAAACGTGATTGTCAAAAGAGAACAAAATGTGATGACTCTGGTAGTGAGGTTTATCCATCTGTTTTACATGTGACAAGTAAATGCTGTAGAGAGAAACAGGAAGAGGAAACTGATTCATCTCTCTTAGCCTCTCCACGGCACGGCGGAGATGGACATAGTTTCGTGGAACTCAACGAGAAATACGAACTAAGTGCACCGAGATTTGTGAGAGTTCTTCATTCCCTGGAAAATCTTGCGCAAAGGTACTGTTGGTTAGGGTGTACTCTTCCAGCAACCCTGCGCAGCAATGTTAAGGCGTCCCGATGCTAAAATACGGCTGGAAAAAGATAATATTTGAATCATCGCAAAAATAATTTGACCGGGAGTATATCTAAAAATCTATGTTACATTTATTGACACCGATGTTAAACATTATATTTGATGCATTTTTGTGGTGACGTCATATGTTCTTTGTAATCAAGTGACGGGCGAATCCTAATATTGCAAATGATCTATTTAAATCGCATCGGCGCAGGTGATTAATGATATTAAATCATAAATATTTTTAAGAAAGATCCATTGTTAAGTCATATACTTTTTTGTTCTTGCTTGGGAAAGAAATAGATATTTCGTTTATAGAAGATATTGTTGAAATATTCCACAAAATCATCAAAATAATGCACATTTTTACTAATCAAAAGCGATTTACAAAATATTGGGGTAAATCCGTACGTTGCCTGAGCACGAATCAGATTGGTGCTTATATTCTCTAGCAATTTTACGTAAAATATTATAAAATTGTGTTTTTATTATAAATTATATATATATATATTTATATATTATAAAATCTGGTTTTACATGCATTAAGATTTCTTCATACAATTGTTTACACGTAGCAGGGAGAGTCTCTAAACCACTAGTTTATAAAAAGTCTTTTACTTAAAACGAAGCTTAAAAACTGCCGATTATTTGATACTGGTTTAAAATATGAATGAATTCTGTACGTCTAGCATTTACGGCAGCATCTATGTAAAGGAAACATGCGGTTTTATTATGGTTTAATATAATTCACTTTAAACGTTAAGATACATTCCCTGTGAACTATCGACAGGAATGCAGATTGTGACGTCAAAGTTAATAATGACGTCATATCGTATGGAGTACAGACAAGTGACTTTCTACACATCGCTGCAAAATCCATCGGGAAGCCCTAACATACCCGCGTGATAAATCTGTGTTAACTTAAGCCCTGTGTTGTTGAATCTCTCAACTGAAGCATCACAATGAATTTGCCAGCATTGATTGAATGAAATAACATTCCAGATGTGAGGGTAGAAATACCGACACCGGAAACTGCACGTCATTAAACTCATCTGATGGACATTCAGGAATTCACTCCTCCGCATTCAGAGGCACGCACACTCTTGCTGATTGGACATGACTTGCCTGCCGCTTATCATGTTCTTGACCAGGGAGTTAGATCAGAAAATGAGCAATTCGCCCAAAGGCTAAGATCGGGATGGATCATTGTGGGTGAGACCTGCTTAGGAAAAGTTCACCAAACTCGAATATCAGTGAATAAAACCTTTGTTCTGGATAACGGACGCCCTACAGTATTTAGACCATGTGAAAACAGAACTCATGTTTCTGTGAAGTGGGACAGCATAGGCTCGTCAGTGTTCACCAGAAAATAAGACGACAACAAGGTTGGCCTCTCCATTGAAGACAAGCAATTCATTCAAGTGATGGAGAAGAGTTTACACAAGGATGGAGATGGAAATTGGCTAGCACCTCTATCGTTTCGGGAAGGCCGTCCGCCACTAACAAATAATAGACTACAGACACTCAATCGTGCCAAGAGCCTTCAAGCTAGTCTGTCAAAGAATTCAGTGAAACTTCAGCACATAGTGACTTTTATGCAATGTGTATTCGATAGCAACATGCAGAAGTAGCTCCCTCATTAGCAAGTAATGAAGAGTGTTTGTACCTTCCAATATTCGTAGTGTACCACCCCCAAAAACCAGGTCAGATTCGTGCCGTTTTTGACTCACCGCACAGTTTCAAGGACTCCTCCTGAACAGCGTCCTCCTATCTGGACCTGACCTTACGAAAAATTTGCTTCATGTCCTGAGATTTCGTATGGAACCAGTTGCTATCTCAGGAGACATTCAACAAATGTTCCAAAGTTTCCTTGTTGAGGAAAAACACAGAAATTTCCTAAGATTCTTTTGGTATCGAGACAACGATCCTAGCAAGTACCGCATGAAGGTTCGTGTATTCGGAAATCGGCCTTCTCCAGCTATTGCAAACTACGGCCTCCACAAGACAGCAGAATCAGTTTTGAGAAATATGGAAGTGATGTGAAAGACTTTATTCAGAAAATTTTTATGTGGATGATGGATTAATATATCTGCCATCATCATCCAAAGCAATTGACTGGATGACGTGTTCTATGACTGCCCTCAAGAATGAAGGAAACATACGCTTACATAAGGTCGCTTCAAATAAAGAAGAGGTAATGAGTGTATTCGCAAGTGATGACCTTGAAAGGACCTTAAGGATCTGGACATTGGCAACGACCAGCTTCCTGTTCAGCGCAGCCTAGGATTGAACTGGGACTTGATGTCAGATACATTCACATTTAGAGTGACTGCTGCTGAGAAACCTTACACACGTCGAGGCATCCTATCTGATATTAACAGTCTATAGACTATTAACAGTTTATAGACTATGGACCTCCTGGGCCTTGCCGCTTTTGTAACTATTCGGGGAAAGATGATATTGCGGAAGATTGTAACAGATAGTTCTGATTGGGACAGCCCTCTACCAGAACAGTACCGTGCCGAATGGGAGTCGTGGAAAACTGAACTTCAGTGCCTGGAAGAAGTTATCATCCGTCGCACTTACATGGAACATGACTCCTCTCTTAGCAAGGCTGTAAGACGAGAAATTCACTTCTACTCTGACGCATCCGAGGATACTATTGCAGCAGTGGCGTATTTAAAGACAATTTGTCTGGATGGTGAAATACATGTAGGAATCATCCTAAGCAAGCAAAGGTAGCGTCTAAACATGGAAACTCGATTCCTTGCCTGGAATTATGTGGAGCTCTCCTCGCTGTAGAAATTTACGACATTGCAGTGAGTGCATTAGACATTGCTGTTGATTGTGTTTAGTTTCACATTGACAGTAAAGTGGTATCGGGTTAAATAAATTACCGTGTCTGACGCTTCTACATGTATATGAGCAATCGTATTGAACAGATACTTAGGACTACAACGCCCGAAAAATGGACATATGTATCCACTCACATGAACCCTGCAGACTGTGCGACCTGCTCACTTCCAGCAACTCAGATGCAAAACAGTCCATGGTTGCAAGGGCCTGTTCAACTCTACAAGAAATGTCAAAGTGAAGTCATGCCAGGAAATGGTACATTCTCTCTTGTTGACCCAGAGACTGATAAGGAAGTTAAACAAGTTTTGGCGGCTCATGTGATGAAAACATCTATCGAGAACCATTGTGTATTAGATACATAGATACACATAGATTCAACACGTTCTCATCCTGGTCTTGTAAGAACCTTTGCCTTTTTATGGAACAGAGTATGTGTCTTCAAACAGAAGAATGCTGACAACAGTTCCCATCTATGTATCAAGGGTGTTGAGACACTTCATTTAGTTGAACGATGGATAATTGAGACAGTGCAAAGAGAGACTTTCTCCGAGGAGTACTCATGTTTACTCGACAAGAGGCCTGTACCTTGGAACAGCTCATTACTTACCCTGGATCCGTTCCTCAATCAGCATGGTCTGATTTGCGTTGGTGGACGCCTCAGAGATTCAGACTTGAATAAACATGAACAGTTTCAAGTTATTCTTCCTCGTAAGCATTATGTAACTACCTTGCTAGTACGACACTATCATGAACAAGTGAAATACCAAGGCTGTTTCTTTACGGAAAGCATGATCCGATCCGCTGGTTTCTAGATTATAGGTGCCAAGCGCTTGATCTCTTCAGTGATTCATGCATGTAAGGCGCAAAAGATTTCGTGGAAAGTTAGAAACCCAGAAGCTGATCTTCCGGTGGACCGTGTCCGCCCTTCTGCTCCTTTTACCTACACAGGAGTTGATGTGTTTGGACCGTGGTTAGTTGTGACTAGACGCACAAGAGGGGACAGGCCAGCAGTAAGAGATGGGGTGTGATTTTAACGTGCGTGTCTTCTTCCTCATTCATAAACACATTGAGAAGATTCAGAACCGTCAGAGGTCATGTGAGGGAATTCAGATCCGATCGAAGTACGAATTTTGTTGGCTGCACTAAAGATCTCCAGATTGACGCTATCAACGTTAAGGATTCTGAAACGAATAAGTTTCTATTCGACAAGGGAACAGTTTGGGTCTTCAGCCCACCACATTCCTCTTATATGGGAGGGGTTTGGGAGCGTATGATCAAGACTACAAGGAACATTCGATATGTCATGTTATCTGAAGTGAGTGATAAAAATCTGACCCATGAAGTGCTTACTACCTTTGTGTGTGTGAAGTGAGCAGCATTGTCAATGCACGACCTATTTATGCGATTACCTTCGATCCAACAAACCCGTTCTTACTTAGTCCATCAACATTACTTACCCAAAGGACAAGTGCGGATATACAGCCTTTCGTAGATTTGAATCCAAAGGTTATGTACAAGGAACAATGGCGTAGAGTACAATATTTTGACGAACGTTTTTGGAACCGCTGGAAGCAATAATACTTGCACACTTTACTACTTAGAAGTGGCAGTATGACCAAACTAATTTGAGCCCTGGTGACATTGTCTTGCTGAAGGATCCCGAGAGTCACAGAAATAACTGGCAGCTTGAAATAGTGGAAATCGTTATCTGTGGAAAAGATAGTCGCGTTCGAAAAGCAGAGGTACGCATCACAAAAAATGGCCTGTCAAAGATTTATACAAGACCAGTGACCGAACTTGTTCTTCTTTTGAGTGTGATCGGAGACCATAAAGACACAGTGACAGAGAATAACGTGTTCTATGTGTGTGCTATATTGGACTGTAACGTAACATGTCTATATGAGTCGTGAATTAATAATTGTCAAATACCACATGTAATTCATTGTTTACTTCCTCTTACATTTTCACCTTATTGATCTCGTGCTACATTGCTGTAATATTATTGCACCCTATTGATTTCGTGCTACATAGCTGTAATAGTATGCCCCTTGTTGATCTCTTGCTACATGGCTGTAATAGTATTTCACCTTATTGATTTAGTGGTACATTGTTGTAATAGTTATAGTGATATCTTGTAAGATATCAGGCGGGGAGTATGCTGCCCCATGCTGGAATGTTTCCCGAAATACAAATTATTGGTTCTACTTTTGCTTTGATCCTCATACGTAAACTGTACGTTTTGTATACATGTGCTTCTTGTTATCGCTAACGCACTTCGATTCGTTCAAGCACGGAGTAAGTGTTGTTTTGTCTTTGTTATTACATAAAATACGGGTCTATCTTTCCGTAAGTATATCTTAAATGGTTAATGTCAGGACTATGGTCTAAATGATGTTTTAAGCTAATTCACTGCTTCCGAATTTCCTAGTCACGTATAGTCTATATTAGTATACATTGTTTCTAAGCCAGATTTTTCACTTAACTAGACAAAAACTGTCTTATGAGGATATTTACAATATAAGATCCTCGTATATTACAGGTTTATTATGTTCACAATTTCTGGACGCTAATTGTACTTACTGTATATTGTTTACATGTTTACGTTTGTAAATCGTCACCCTGACTCTTGTTTAAGTATTAAGTAACTGTTTTTTGTATGTTTCAGTTTTTTACCATCATAATCTAATACATGGTTTAACTTGCTGAATTGAGTCAGTAGAGACCTATAGCTGTAGATGTGTTTAAATTATTTTGTTTTGTTCGTTGTAAGTTCCAGTGTAAGGAAGAACTTTGACCCGAGTTGAAAATTGACCCGGGGGTCATTTTTCCACGTTGAATATTGAGACCAAAAGTGTTGAATAAAGACCCTAATTACTGAACATTGACCTGCATCGTTGAATTTTGATCATAAAACCGGTGTAACGACGAAAAGTGATCCCCGTAGAATATTGACCGAGGGTCATTTTTCTACCTAGAAAAATGACCAACTCATGTGTAGAATAATTGGATTACATTGTAGAAATTATGGTCTTAGGGTCATATTTCTCCGTGTGGGTTGTAGAAAAATGACTAAATTTGAATTACATATTTTGTGTTTACTAGTTTAAGGTCCATTCCTTTTCCTGAGGGTGGATACAGGGATGGTGGTGATGATGGAGGGGGGAGAATTGCATTGTCTGCTTGATATTTAGATTTTTTACCTTAAACCTTGTACAAATATCCAGCTCAAGTTCGCTTTTCTGATCACTTTTCTAATCATTTCTAATCATCATTATTTCAGTTTGTTTTTTTTTTCAAATAAAAAAAGAAAAGATATATATTCCTTTTACTAAAGTACATTGTTCAACCAGGACTTGATAGAAACGATATTAATCTAAATTTTTAAAATCTTACAAAATATAAACAGGAACTGATACTAGTAAATTTACTGGGGAAGAGGAAATTATTCATCATGGTCTCTATCACAATAGGAAATAAATTATTAAACATTGTTCTAAAAAAGGCACATGATCATCTCATCAAATGTGTGAATTCAGAAAATTTGATCGGGGGGGGGGGGGTATTCATGGGAAGGGGGTCGAGGCCTATTATAGGTAAATAATAAGTGACCTTAATAAGTTTGAATTCCCCATCCCTTAGATCCGCGATCGGTTGTATGCGTCATCTCATTTGGATATTTTTCACAATCAATTCTTTATTGTTATGTTACATCAGGCTTAAAAAGAATGTACAAAAAAAGCTTTAATTTAAAACCATACACAAACATTACAAATCCCATAAATTCGAAGGATAAGTGTACAAATATAAATATTTATTTTAAAAATTACAAAACATCATGCTGTATAATTTGGTTTAACATTTACCTAGTAAATTAAAAATATGATCTGCAAATTTTGTCATACGAAAATTAAAAAAAAAAATTTAAACGGGGGGGAGGGCTCTGTGATAAGTCAATTTTTTATATGAGTAAGTTTTAGAAAAATGTCTGCTGCAAAAAAAAAGAAGAAATAAACTGCACATTATGTTAAAATCTTTATTATTCAACAACATTTTATCTGAGATAAATTTGATATGTAAATAATTAAAAATCTTAAAAATCATGAATAATGAAAATTAACTGAAAAAAATAGGTCTGTTTATTTTTTTTTTTGCATTAAAATTCATTTACTTTACGTCGCCAATTTACTTTTTGTTATTTATTATAATTCATTATCTGATGATCATATTAAAAGGTAAAGGAATGATAAAACATAATTGTATTAACATTATAAAAACGGCTTTGTGTTTATAAAAATATTTCAATAAGCCTGTTTAACATTTTATTAATGCTCAGTGGCAGTTTGTTTAAAGTGTATGAGCCTAGGAAGGGACCATTGGAATAAAAGTTTGATAATTGCTGGTTCCTTGCGGTGGTAGAAGTTCTCGAGACGAAGCTAAAGTTTTTTGGTTAGGGCAGGTCAACGGGTTGCATTTAACAATGATGACAGATGTGTGGCTCCTTCTGCGTTCGCCCCAGCGGTCACACCGTAAATCATATTAAATAGTCCGATATAGTGGTAGACAGGAAAAAAGGTAATTTCACCTAGGCTATTATATGCATGTTCAGTTGGAAATTATGATTGAATTAAATCTAACATGTATTTTGGTGCTAAACCATTTAAAATCTTGTAGAGTAGAATTAGTTTATGTTTATCCCTTCGAGATTGAAAGGTTTCCAAACCAAGATCACTGTATAAAATGATGTTTAAACAATTCAGAGTTTTCCATGAAAAGTTGCCCCACACAACATCACCCCCTTCCCAATCTAGGTCTGATAAAAGCCGAACTTTATCAAGTGTTTCTCTATCGATTGTATACTTGAGTAATCTCAATCTATTCAACTTTTTGAATCCCTTTTCATATATAGCATTACACTGTTTAGATCAACCATCTTTCACATATACATGTAGATGCAAACCTACTTTTTTAAATTACTTTGTTGTTCGTTTTTACTGTAGAGGGTATATGTTTTAAATTAATTTTTAAACCTCAGTTTTATGTGTTTCTAATTTACAGGTAAATAATGGAATTGAAAACTCAAAATAATAGAAATGACTTGTATTGTTTAACAATAAACTGTGAATATGCACATGCTGAAAAGGCCACATCGCTCACCTGACAACAATAGGCATTACAAAAACAGCTTCATGGAGTCATAATACAAAATATCTGGACAATGTGGTATAATACATGTAGAACCTGTATAAAAAAAAATGAGTTCCCACCTGAATCACTGGATGAAATATCTGGTTTCAGCGCTGCGGAAACCCTTTGGAAACTCTGCGGAAACTTAAGGTTACTTTAAGTTTCCGACAGGTTTCAGCACGGAAACTTCAAGTTTCATTAAGTTTCCGCAGTGCTGAAACTTAGGCTGTCCATGAATCCAAATGGTTTCCGCAACGGAAACTTACTGAAACTTGAAGTTTCTGCATAGTTTCAATCTCCATATACGTTTGGGATACATATTGTTTACAAATGGTTTCCGCAACGGAAACTTACTGAAACTTGAAGTTTCTGCATAGTTTCAACCTCCATATACAATTGGGAAACATATTGTTTACAAAGGGTTTCCGCAACTGAAACTTACTGAAACTTTTTATATTTTTGCTTTCACAAAAGCTGAGCAAGGTTTCTACTTTATGTAAAAACAAAACAATTTCAAACAGTTCCAAATTTATTTTGTTCAAAAATCTGAAATTGTTTCCAATAATAAATAAAATACAGCCAAGATACAATAATGGAGAAACATCCATATGGCAATTCCCTTATTAGGGACTTTTATTTTAAAAATGATAAAATTGCACAAGAAAAAAAACTCCCATAGAAATCTTTACATTTGTATTTTTTTTCATCTCGATTAAATGCCTATCAAATCTACCTTTAAAAATGCAACAAAGATCTTACTTTTTGAAAAATATGAATGCAATTTACAAAATAACTGCACGTACATGAATAAACAAAGAAAACTTCACTGTTACATGAACATGATACACTTGTCTCAGTTTGTTTTGAACTACCCGGTACAATGAATATGTACACCATAAAATATTTTTGAAAAGTCTAAAGTATCCATCTTTAAAAAAAAAAAATACACTACAAGATAGTAGTTGACTATAGAGGTATGACCCAGATTTGATTTGAATTTGTCAATAAATTCCAAAATGAGGTCAAAGTTACCCATTTACAAGTTGGGATAAACCTTTTCTTTGTTAGTAATATAATCTAATGTTTTACAATAGAACAGGATTTGATATCATTTTTTTGATAATCCATTAAGTCCAAAGTGAACTTTTCATTTCCACCCATGATGTACCAAGTGATCAGATTTTAATATCATAAGCCTGTCAGTATTTAATAGATGACCCAGAGGGAGATATGAAAAGCTTGTTGGCCAATAAAAAGCTAACAATGGAGCAGTCTGTCAAATCATGTGCAAAAATATGATGTACACATTTAATTAATTATGCTGAGTGCAACACACTTCATTCCTGATGAATATTCTTCTTTACACACGGTTTACCTTCCTACATTTCACTACTTTACCAACATTAATATTTTTAAATCCAAGACATGAAGTAAAATATACATTGTTTATATATGACAAGTATTACTACATGTACATGTACTTGCTTTTTGTAGCATGAATGTATAAAATACAAAGTATCACACAGATCATTCACATTACAATCCTCATCAATACCAGCATTTTACTTATGATATAAAAGCTAATTCCAATTATATATTAGTTACATAACACAGATTAAAATAAAACCCACATGGAAACAACTTTCCATCCAAGTAATTTTGTTATATAAAAATTGTAATACATGGGGTATATGTTGTCTTTATATATTTTCATATATAATTGAATATTGTTTGGTGTATTTTATCATTTCTATGACCCATGCATTCATCTCCTAATGCAGTGTTTTTACATTTAAGATTGGTTTCTTAATTTTTCATATATTGCTGCAAATAAAAACTAAGTTATCAATAAATGTTTAAACAAAGAAAATGGAAAAAAAAAGTAGTTAACACTTATCAACTTGGAGGTTTGAGGATATATGTTACATGGAGTCTAATATTTTATGCAGTATTTGCAAATATAACAAATTATTTAAGAAAATGAAAGTTAATATCTGCAAGGTCTAATCAATCATTTAATAAGTCAAAACCATGTGATTTTCTAAGATTCTAGCTTACAGACAGACATTGTAATATACTGGTATTTGATCATATAAAAAAAGTACTTTTATAGTTAATAGGTTTTTTGAAATGAGAATACTTTACAGTTAAAAAGTCTTGTTCTGCAGAGGTTTAGTCGGGTCGTAGAGATGTGTCCATTCGAATCAATAAGGAGTGTCCTTGGCTGTTGTTGATGTAACCCGAGTCGTAGTTTATGGAAATAGGCCTTTTTGGGGGACTTTCGAGCATTGTCCAGACCGGTGAAGCACTCATATGATCACATCATGGCTACAGCAGACTTAGTACTTCTGGACAGTGGTAGCATTAAAATTCTTCTTCTTGCGATGAACTTGTTCCTTTCACTGGGCTGTACTTTATGTCTGTTCTATTTATCTTAAACATAAATAATAAAGTTTCATTTAGATTTTTAAACAAAAATAAACATAAGTCATTCAGCCTAACATGTAATAAAAGCATTCTGAATAAAATTCTGAATACAGAAGCTACTATGCAGTTGCCAGTTGCTGTTTAAACTATGTCATATAATAACTACAGTAGTATCTGGTCTAAAATGTTTCATTTTATGTTTGAAGCTATGTTATTTTCATTTTGATTCAATTATTGTTTGTTGAACAATGGAAAAACTAATCAACAATAAGTGTGTTTCACCCCCCCCCCCCCCCCCACCATCAACCTCCTTTTCAAGAACTTAGACCTGGATTTCCCAAACATTACTACAGTAAATTATAAACATCCAACACATGTATAAGTTAATGGCGAAAATAATCAATTTCAAAGCAATACCTTGCGTTCACATCGTCCAGCTGCTAGCTGGTCAAAACATTCACCCGAATCGCCGAACAGTCAACAGAGGATGCAACTAATCACCGGAAACATTGCCTTTGTATGCTGTCAATGCTGAAAAAGAAAAACGTGAAAGATTTCATTTTCCGGATTTAATTAATAAATTTTTTTCGTTACATTTAGAGTTTGTAAATTGTTTAATGTGCGAAAGATTCATTGTTCGTCTTGTTAAGCATTAATATGTTAGGGACGTTTATATAATTATATATGTGTATACCCTGGATAATCTTGATTATCATGCATATAAAGTTGGTTAATGGTTAACTTGGTCAAAACGTATATTTAAAAGAGATACGGTAATAAAAATTAAAACGCCGAACCAAGTTTGAAAAAATGACGCCATCTTGATTTGATGGCGCGAGATCTCGTTTACAAATGAGAGATAAATTAGAGCCTTGAAAATGTTGTTGGGAGTATCTATATTGTGAATTAAGTTACCTTGACAAGAGTTCTTCGTTCCTGCATTATCTCCTTGTTGTAGAGGCTATTAATGCTTCTCAATTCTCCATTTTACAACAGCACCTTCTTGTCCATTTTAACCTTCGCTCGGAATCATAAAGTGCGCCAATACTGACCAATCAGAACCCGCTAAATCTTGGAAAAGTGCATCTTGGGATAGTTTAAAATGAATAATGTTTAATCAAAATTATCATTTTTTACCGAATAGTATACTTTTTACATGTATATTTAATTTAAATAAGAACTGTCGGAGTCAGAATTTCCTGGTTAAATACGACAAAGTATTGGCGCTTTGTTACAATTGTATTTGTAACACGTGATTAACCAAAAAAAATGGCCGACCGTTTGTTTACAAATTTCTAATGAAATTAAACAAGTTTTAATGAGACATATGTATCAGATTTTGTCTTTAACTATATTTTATTTACATGTACTGATGAATTTGCCAAACTAAATATGATAGAGCCATATATAGTTTACTGACAAGTTAGTCTTGACTTGTCCAATTTTCACCGCGATTCTAAGCACGGTCATATTCTTATTCAAAATATAGAGGTGTGAAAATATTATGTTCATCACAGAGCAGGTTCTGCATGAACACACAGAAATCACAAATATAATTAGATGCCGATCAATTAACGGGGTCCGGTTAACAGCGTTCACCCGTACGGTGAATTTACAACTACGATGAATTGATGGCAATTATTTTACAGTTACACATGTGCACTGATTGGTCACGCGATGAACAGTACGTTAAGAATACTTATGAAATTAAAATACAAACGCGTTAAACAAGCCGGGAAGTAAGACGTACACGTCGGACTGATATATAAACAAAATATAATTTTAATTATTTGGTATACTTTCTACATCAAATGTATACGAATGTATAATCAAATTTTAAAAATGGGATTAAAATCACGTGCACCAGATGGCTAGTGCTGGATTTTAAACTGATTTTGTAATATAACGTATAACTTCAGTAAAATTATAAATAATGCTTATTATTTCTTATAACAGAAACATGTGCATGTTTCATAAACATGCATCAATATCTGTGTTTACTGTACAGAAAGCAAGTACAAAGTATAGAAATGCACGAATCACATAGGCGTCGAACCGGGGGGGGGGGGGGGGGGGGGGCTGGGGAGGGCTTAGTGCAAAGTTAGACTTAACCAATAGGCATATACTATAGCCCCCCCCCCCCACTTTTTCTTGCCGGAAATGTAATTGTTCCTAAATTTACCTTGAAAGATTGAGAAGTTGGAGTAATAGGCATACTAGCCCCCCCCCCCCCCCCCCCCCCGACACGGATAAGGAATTTCATGATTTTGGGGGAAAAAATTTGGGTAGGGAAATTTATTTTCGGAAGTATATAGTATAGGTATACCCCCCCCCCCCCCACCCCCCCCGGATTAGGATTTTCATGATTTTGGGAATTAGGTTATTTTAGGATTTTCCTCAATATTTCTGAGGATTAGTCTAGCCCCCCCCCCCCCCCCCCACTTTCAATTTGCTTCCGACGCCAGTGAATCATGATACAGTCATACATGCAGTAAAGTCTGAAATGCATGTAAATAATTAAACAATTATTATATTAGACTCAAACTCCAAGTGGGTTTTACTTGTTATTATCAACTGTAGAATTTAAAAAAAAATTCCTGTGTACATGTGTTGGCGTGGTATTAAAAAAGAAATGAATTAGCTCTAATTAAACCTCAGGTTGTACGAATATTTGGTACGATTTGTAAAAATTTACAACGACTTTACCTTAATTAATTTGTTTGCTTAATTAGTTACTGTACCTCAAGGTTCATTCAAATGATAACTAAATAATTTAAGAACGAGTCTTACAAAATAGGTATATTAATTCATTTTACTAAATAATTATAATTTACTTATCAGTTTTACTAACTCAGGTACACACAAATTGAAAAAAAATTCCCGCCGGGCTCCAGTTA